>NC_042493.1:85447535-85447903 GCF_005508785.2 Acyrthosiphon pisum | reverse complement strand
TTAAAAAATCTATACAGGGTGATTGATTAAGCGTAAAACACTCATTATCTCAAAAAGTATTCACTTTTTTCAAATTTTTTTTTTTTCAAAATTTTAGATCTACGCTGTTCTAGAATTATATAATTTTTTTATATTTTTCACCCTCATATTTATTAGGAAAAACACTATCAACTTCTGATTTTCAAATGGTAACCTATACTTTTAATTTCATAAATTAATAAAGCTATTTTTTTTATGAATTATCACGTTTAAATTTTCATTTTTCATTAATCCGTTGATGAGATATAACTCCTCAAAGTTGGGTAGTTTTGGCAGGTGTTTGTGTGTTAATGTGTTATACCTAGTCGGTAGATACCGCAGCAATTTGG
>NC_042493.1:85446794-85447485 GCF_005508785.2 Acyrthosiphon pisum | reverse complement strand
AAGACTAAAGTGCTACCAGCAACATCAAATCAAATAAAAAAATTGACGGTGAAGAATAAAAAAAAGTTTTGCAAGCTCTGGGTTATCAATTAAAGTAGAATGCCTGAAAGTGATATTTTAGATATAACTTCACAGTACGAGACGGATTCTAAAATTTCACAAATAGAATATCATTCATACGCGCCGTATACAACATCATTTAATAATAATGATGAAATACGTATATCGATCCAGCAAACGGATGTATATCCATATCTACACGAAAGCTTTATTTTTTTGGAAGGAATAATTACTGATGCTACCAAAGTGAAACTATCTAATAACGGTTACTCCTACCTTTTTGAACAAATACGATTGGAAATCAATGGGATAGGAGTAGATAGCACACGTGTTCTTGGAATCACCAGCTCGTTGAAAGGATACTTATCCGGTACACCAGACAACTATAGTTGTTATGAAAATTCTGGCTGGAATTTTAAAAACGCAACGCAATCGGAAAACGATAAAGGCGAATTTAGTGCTTGTATTCCATTAAAATATTGGTTAGGTTTGTTTGAAGACTATAAAAGAATATTGGTGAATTCTAGATTGGAATTAATATTAACTCGAAGTCATAACGATTTAAATGCTTTAACTTTAAAAGCTGGAGTACTGCTTCTGAGGTAAATCATTTTAAACAAATAGTCTGGAA
>NC_042493.1:85445891-85446744 GCF_005508785.2 Acyrthosiphon pisum | reverse complement strand
CGAATCAGCTTGGAGCTTGTATCGATCTCAATATAATCGAGAAGCAGAAAAAAATACCATGTTACCAGAAGACTTTTGACACAGCACATGCATTAATTATGGCTGATATTAACGGGTTACCTTCTTGTTGTCGACGGAATGAATTTACAGACTCATATATTCAGAATTATAACTTAAGTTATACTGATATAGAAACTAATGATATTTCTTTTATGTATGAATTATTACAATATCAGTACCTATAACTCATTATCAAATATGATATTACAAGAGTTAGAATTAGTTACATCAGCTATTAACCTGTAATTTATACAATTTTATTTTTACACATCATGACACTAAATTATATACACTTCTTTTGTATCACTTTTAAAAATAAATAAACGCTTAGGTAATGTATATGTATATATAAAAAAAATTCTTATGTCACAGTGTTAGTCTCGATACTCCTCCGAAACGGCTTAACCGATTTTTATGAAATTTTTTATGCATATTCAGTAGGTATGAGAATCGACTAACATCTTTTTTTCATACCCCTAAGTGATAAGGGTTGTCCAGAAAAAAATAACATAAAAATATTATTATTTACGATAGAAATATTTGTTTATAAATGGTTGTATTGGTTATATATATAAAAAATAATAATAATATTATTATTAAAAAAATAATAGTGTATTATATTTTGGTTGCTATTGGTTAATCGGGCATGTTTGTTGATTTGTATTATTATTTTTTGTCAATGTATATATATATATATATAAATCATTGTGTGCAGATTAGACCTCTGGGAAGGAGATAGGCTAATTTAAAAAGGGTTAAATTTTGTTTTTTTTTGCTCATCGGCTTTTTTGTA
>NC_042493.1:85441877-85444973 GCF_005508785.2 Acyrthosiphon pisum | reverse complement strand
TATTGCATACATCCACCAATGAATTTCTTTAATTATTTTTTTTATAGGAGTTGGTCATTGTAAGTTGTATTCAAGTAAATTCTAAGAATTATATATTTGTATAGTATATTATCTGTCTTTAGCATTAGTAATTTGAATATTTTTGGTTTTATAGTGGTTTATGGTCCAGTAATCACTATATATATCATTATCAGATGGTGATTTAATGTTTATTATTTCGTCACCTTGTTTCACCATTATTGCATTTATAAGTTCATTATCTACTTTTGCATTTTTTATTAATGGAACGATTCTATCCAGAAATGAAATATTCTAAAAAAAATAATAATAATAAAAAAATGGTGGGCAAATGGATGTCGCTATGCTGAACAGTAGGTTACAAGTGGTTCACAGTATAATGGATGGTATTAAATTTAAATTCAATGATATAATATCACTGTATAAGAAAAACGATTTTGAGCGGAGATGGTAGGTCAGTCTAGGTATAAGACATATTATATGCTTATCTATGGTATTAAAAAAGAATTGACATTTTGATAATAATATTTAGGTTCAACTGTTTTTGCAACAAATAAGATTTATATATTTATATAATATATTACCTGCCTTTAGCATTAGTATTTTGAATATTTTTAGGTTTATAGTGATTTATGGTCCAGTAATCACTATATATTTCGTTATCAGATGGTGATTTAATGTTAAAATAAAATCTTAGATTTAAAAAGAAAAATGTTTCAGAATTCTTAACTCAAAATAATTTGCTAATTTTCGTAATTTTTCCATATTTTGTCAATTTTTGAACTTTAAATGCTAATAAAATAAAACTGTGACTAAGGATTTTTAATATTTTTCAAATGTTATTGCGACAGTTTAGTAGGAGCCTTGTATTAAATTTTCAAGTACTTTTACTCAACAAATAAAGTTTTATTGACATTCATAGAAAAAAAAACTAAAAAAATTGGAAACAGAAAATGTCCCTAAACACTTCAAAATATTTTGAAAATTCCATTATTTATAGAAAATGGAATATAAACAACTGAAGAAAATTGCATGTAGATACGGTCATTTGTTTTAAAGTAACACCATAAACCAAAGTCGATTTTGCGTAAAAATTCCCGCTTTTCCTTAATTTTTCATTTGTTTTTCATGATGCTTTTAAAAATTACTAGGAATTTTAAATTTTGACCTCCCCAATGCACCAACAATATTCACTTTCCCATTGAACAAGATATTGAAGTTAAAAAATCAAGGCATTATTTCGACTATTTATGGTGCACACGACACAAAAAAAAAAATAAGAAAAAAAAATTTTAAAAACACACGTCATCATTGAAAAATTAATACAATCATATCATACCACTCAGAATCTAAAATTGTAATTTTTTTTTATTTTTTTATTTGTACCTAAATGTTTTATTTTTTGCATACTTTTTTAACTTTTGTTTTGCTCATATTTTTTTCGATTTCATATCTTTTTTTGTTTTATTTTGTTTTTTGTGTTCCGTTTTCGTCTCGTTATAATTGTTCTAAAATGATATACAATTTGTTTACTGAAAATCTAGTAAAAATACATACATCGTATTCAATACAATATAGACACAGGTATAATACTGAACCATTGAAATACACTAGTGTATAGCTATTATTCAAATATGACTATTAAATATATTATATTATCTACTCTTAAAAGATATATTTAATTTATTTTTTTTAAAAAAAGCTCTGTCCATTGACGTAACAGCTGTCACTAGTGATATTATAATTGTATGTAATAATAATTTAAGTCACTGTTACAGGCAGCCAATGGACAGAGCTGCCGCGGTCATTTATGTTTAATGAAAAAAAAAACAGCGATAACACTGTCATATAGACGTTTTGTTGAAGCAGATATTATATAATGTGTATTATATATATTATTATAAAAACTAATAACCGCTTCAAAGAAACGTCTATATAACAGTACTCATATTATTAGGGAGTCCGCAGTTTCATCGTAAACATTGTATTGAACAACAGTTTCACAAACTTATATTATAATACCTATATCATATCGCCTCACAACGCTCAATACAAACACACACGGAAAAAGTTCAATATTTTTTCAAATATTTCAACTTTTCAAAATAACAATGTAAGTATAAATCATTAATTTAGATTTTATTTTTATAAAAAAATATTAATATAGGTAGGTAGGTGTACGTAACATATGTAACGATTCAAACGAATACGTGCATATTATTATTGTATATGTGTACTATATTCAACTATAATACAAATTTTATTGCTGAGCATTAGTTATGCTAACATAAAATAGTTATAAATCTAATTTAATATTTTTTTACAATTACTTTTTTATTAAACTAAATTATTTATTCTTATTTTTAGAGCATGGATTTATTTTTTTACGGGTTGAATTTTTTTTTTATAAATTACAGTATGTCTTCAATCGATTCAAACAATATACGGAATAGAACAATCAACAATGTCAGAAAAGATACACGATGAAAAAATAAGAATAATTAACCAAAAAATTAAAAAATTAAAATATGAAAAAAAACAACTGAAACTTGACTACGAACAATCACAATATATAGTTTATAAACGTAGATTATGTATACGCAATTCTTTAAATTCACTGCACAGAAAATTAGAATCTTTGAATATAGACTAAAACTAATCTAAAACTTAGCTACTAATATCGCAAACTTAACTATTAATATGTATTAATTTATCATTGACATTAATGTATATTGTATATTATTATAAAGTTTTAAATAATATAATGTAATTTGATATAACAGAAAGTATATTCGTAATACGTTACAGTTACATAATGAAAAGAAATACAATCACTAAACGTAGACGGATGGAATCAGCTGAGAGCAGACTTGTTGAAATTGAACGATTTAAAAGCTGTTCGAGAACGTTTATTGTTAACAACAAGGAAGAAATAATAGACTACCATGTATTTTTTTTTTTAGTTATGTTTCTGAAATATTAATTTCTAGGTTAACACAAACAAGTCAGCAGTCAACAATTAAATTTAATTTTCATGTTTATAGCACGTATGAACAACTAGATTAATACAAGATTTGT
>NC_042493.1:85435521-85441827 GCF_005508785.2 Acyrthosiphon pisum | reverse complement strand
CATACATGCTATCAACATGTAAATTAAATTTAATTGTTGACTGCTGGCTTGATTGTGTTAACCTAGAAATTAACATTTCAAAAACATAACTAAAAAATACATGGTAGTCTATTATTTCTTCCTTGTTGTTAACAATAAACGTTCTCGAACAGCTTTTAAATCGTTCAATTTCAACAAGTCTGCTCTCAGCTGATTCCATCCGTCTACGTTTAGTGATTGTATTTCTTTTCATTATGTAACTGTAACGTATTACGAATATACTTTCTGTTATATCAAATTACATTATATTATTTAAAACTTTATAATAATATACAATATACATTAATGTCAATGATAAATTAATACATATTAATAGTTAAGTTTGCGATATTAGTAGCTAAGTTTTAGATTAGTTTTAGTCTATATTCAAAGATTCTAATTTTCTGTGCAGTGAATTTAAAGAATTGCGTATACATAATCTACATTTATAAATTATATATTGTGATTGTTCATATTCAAGTTTAAGTTGTTTTTTTTTCATATTTAAATTTTTAAATTTTTTGGATAATTATTCTTATTTTTTCATCGTGTACCTATCTTTTCTTCTTCTTCTTCTGAAGCGTCAAAATTTGATTCAAGTTTTTCATAATTTTCTTCAATTTGCTGTTTGATGAACGTAAGTGATTCCATTTTATTAATTTTATTTTTAAACTGCAAATGGTAATATTTATTTAATAATAAATATATTCAATAAGATAAAAACATTAGAATATGTCTTATTTATTTTACAACTGTTTATTCATAAGTAATAACGGGAGGGATGATTAATTTAATTGAATTTAATTTAATATGAATGTTTAAGTAAATCTATATAAAGTAAGAGATATTCTAATATTTATTTAAGTAATTATATTTCTATAGTTTTAAATATTATTTCAGATATAAATATAATATTACAACAGAAAAAATTCGTATGTAATTCAACGACAAATCACAGCTAGCGAACGTGATCGGATTCGGATTATACGAGCGCCGTGTCGAGTCATAATAATGGTAAGCGATACGAAATCAGGGGGAGGTTAAGCTAAATATCCCACAAGCCCCCCTCCCCCCCCCCAAAAAAAATATACAGTTTTTTATTTATGTGGAATCGAAGCCCCGCACACATTGATGTTAATAATGTTAGCCACACGGACAGTGATTGGGGTGCTTAGCCCCCCCCCCATCAAATTGAAAGCCCCCCTCAAAAAAAAAAATATTAAACATATTTTAAAGCCATATTTCTTATTTTGTAAATAAAGACTCTAAATTTAATCAAATCTAATTTGCAGGGTGTGCTTTTCTGCCCGGGTCGATTAAATTTGTAAGAACAGACTTAGATTTAGCCATTTGGTCTCTTACCCAGGTTGATTATCAGGTTGATAACTAATTTCTAATATTCTATAGTACGATTAAACAAAATTACAAAAAAAATAACTTGTTATTATTCGTTTAAATATTTAATTTTGTCAAAATAGGAACATTAAAAAACTATGAAAATAAACTGTGTTTTTATATTTTTAGATTTTTTGGTTACAGAATAACGTACTTATGGGGAAACTTGTTTTAAATTTTCAATGCTTAGCCAAAAGAGTTGAACATTATAAAAATTTGATACATTTTGTCAAAATTCGAACTTTAAATGCTAATAAATAAAAAAATTGTGCCTATGAATTTTTAATATTTTTCAACTGCTAGGTACTGAAGCAATGCATCAGGAATAAAAATTAAAATAATTTGAAACTAAAAATGTCCGTAATCAGTTCAAAACAAATCAAAATATTTTATAAGTTAACGAGTATAGATAATATGCCATATATCTACGGTCATTTGTTACACTAAAAAACAAAATCGATTTTGCAAAAATTCCCGGTTTTCCTTAATTTTTTTTCGTTCCCGGCGCTCTTTAAACGTACCGGGAATTTTTACTTTTGACCCTCTCGAAGTACCAACTAGATTCACTTCGCTATAAGAAAAAATAATGTTGAAGAAAATCTAAGAATTATTTCGACTATTTATTTTGTATACAGAGTCACAGACACAATTATTTTTATACAGGTGAGGGAGGGGCTGTACTATTTTACTCGGCGTCAGGAAAAATAAAAAAAAAAAGATATCGATTTTGTTTTATGGAAAACTCTAAAAAAAATTACCGTAGATATACATAAGATTTTCTCTAAATGTTTACATATGAATTTTCTATACACCATAAAATTTCAAAATATTTTAAATTGTGTTGAGCTAATTATAGGTATACCAAATTTTTTATTATTATCAATTTTTAGATTCAGAGTGGAACGATGAATGTATTGATTTTACAATGATGTGTGTTTTTTTCTTATTCTTTTTTTGTGTCTGTGTACACGATAAGTATTCGAAATAATGATTCGATTTTACACTTCAATATCTTGTTCGAAGAGAAAGTGAATATTGTTGGTGCATTGGGGAGGTCAAAATTTAAAATTCCTAGAAATTTTTAAAAGCATCATGAAAAACAAATAAACGACACATCTTGTATTAGTCTAGTTGTTCATACGTGCTATCAACATGAAAATTAAATTTAATTGTTGACTGCTGACTTGTTTGAGTTAACATAGAAATTAATATTTCAGAAACATAACTAAAAAAAAAAATACACGGTAGGTAGTCTATTATTTCTTCCTTGTTGTTAACAATAAACGTTCTCGAACAGCTTTTAAATCGTTCAATTTCAACAAGTCTGCTCTCAGCTGATTCCATCCGTCTACGTTTAGTGATTGTATTTCTTTTCATTATGTAACTGTAACGTATTACGAATATACTTTCTGTTATATCAAATTACATTATATTATTTAAAACTTTATAATAATATACATTAATGTCAATGATAAATTAATACATATTAATAGTTAAGTTTGTGATATTAGTAGCTAAGTTTTAGATTAGTTTTAGTCTATATTCAAAGATTCTAATTTTCTGTGCAGTGAATTTAAAGAATTGCGTATACATAATCTACATGTATAAACTATACGTCGTTCACGGGAATAAACCTCCTATGTGAAAAAAGCGTAGTTTTCAGGAAATGCGAAAAACGTTTTAAATAAAGAAATCACATAGGAGTTATTTCATAAACGATTTATATTTGGTAACACATAGGATGATTTTTCTACGGTGGAGATAGCTGCACATAGGAGATATTTCAAAAACGATTATAGTAGGTACCACATAGGAGAATTTATTTATTATTTTTCATTAATTTTAGAATGCAGATAGCACATAGGAGATTTTATCAATATATAGCTCATTTTTTTCTGAATTCAGAGATACCAAAACCTCAAAATCATAAATTTGGCACATAGGAGGTTTATTCCCGTGAACGACGCTATATATTGTGATTGTTAGTGATTGTTCGTAGTCAAGTTTCAGTTGTTTTCTTTTCATATTTTAATTTTTTAATTTTTTGGTTAATTATTCTTATTTTTTCATCGTGTATCTTTTCTGACATTGTCGATTGTTCTATTCCGTATATTGTTTGAATAAATTGAAGACATGTGTGTTTTTAAAATTTTTTTTTTCTTATTTTTTTTTTGTGTCGTGCGCACGATAAGTAGTCGAAATAACGCCTTGATTTTCAACTTCAATATCTTGTTCAATGGGAAAGTGAATATTGTTGGTGCATTGGGGAGGTCAAAATTTAAAATTCCTAGTAATTTTTAAAAGCATCATGAAAAACAAATGAAAAATTAAGGAAAAGCGGGAATTTTTACGCAAAACCGACTTTGGTTTATGGTGTTACTTTAAAACAAATGACCGTATCTACATGCAATTTTCTTCAGTTGTTTATATTCCATTTTCTATACATGATAAAATTTTCATAATATTTTGAAGTGTTTAGGGACATTTTCTGTTTCCAATTTTATTAGTTTTTTTTTCTATGAATGTCAATAAAACTTTATTTGTGAGTAAAAGTACTTGAAAATTTAATACAAGGCTCCTACTATACTGTCGCAATGACATTTGAAAAAAATTAAAAATCCTTAGTCACAGTTTTATTTTATTAGCATTTAAAGTTCAAAAATTGACAAAATATGGAAAAATCACGAAAATTAGCAAATTATTTTGAGTTAAGAATTCTGAAACATTTTTCTTTTTAAATCTAAGATTTTATTTTAACATTAAATCACCATCTGATAACGAAATATATAGTGATTACTGGACCATAAATCACTATAAAACTAAAAATATTCAAAATACTAATGCTAAAGGCAGGTAATATATTATATAAATATATAATTCTTAGAATTTACTTGAATACCTACAACTTACAATGACTAACTCCTATAAAAAAAATAATTAAAGAAATTCATTGGTGGATGTATGCAATAGTTAAAAGGTCCTTATAATATATATATTTGTGATGTAAAATACTTGTCATTTTAAAGAAATTATTTTAATAATATTATGATGAGATAAAAAAAATGTTATAGATGGAAAGAAGCTGAGTGCTGTGTAAAAATATCAATAACTGATTTACCAAAGGATCAAGGGCTCACAAACGATTTATCAAACATCATACAAACAATATTTACACGGTTCATGTCCAATCCAAAAAAGAAAATAAGATGTATTAAAAAATCAAAATCATAATAAATCTGTTTGTAATGGTTGTTCAAAATTCAAATAAAATATATATATATTATATATTAACTAAGCATTAATTTAATTATAAAAGTGATACAAAAGTAGTGTATATGATTTAGTGCCATGATGTGTAAAAATAAATTTGTATAAATTACAGGTTAATAGCTTATGTAACTAACTCATGATATTGTAATAATTCATACGTAATATAAATATCATTAGTTTCTATATTAGTATAACTTAAGTTATAATTCTGTCGAGTCTGTAAATTCATTCCGTCGACCACAAGAGGGTAACCCGTTAATATCTGCCATAATTAATGCATGTGCTGTGTCAAAAGTCTTCTGGTAACATGGTATTTTTTTCTGCTTCTCGATTATATAGAGATCGAAGCTCCAAGCTGATTCAGCCTTTGCAAATCAACATTTGATAAAGTTATATAATTTTCATTAGAATGTAATATGAATAATATGATTGAAGACTGTTTCATACTAACGCAATAGCTTAATTTATCAGTCATTCTTACACGTTTACATCGGGTTTGTAGATTATCAACAATTGCTATATAATTAATTTCACACATTAATGAAAGCCATTGGTCTAGATCAAGGCTCAAACTCTTTTTAGTAATTTTACATTTCAATATTATAACAATTGAAATCTTTTTGTTAAGTAACAAACCTACTGTTACACTTTCCTTTCCATATTGATGAATTTGGCATTCATGTAGCAGGTGATCTACTACTTCTTTTGTGTATCAGGTGACAGGTGTTCTATCATATTATACTACGTATAGTTGGTGATCTATTATTATTAATATATGATTAAAATACCTATATTTATTAATTTATTATATTATAATATATTAATTAATATTTATGAATATAATACTTATATGATTTAAGAGAACGTCACACACTCACACCCGCATGTGTTGTCTCCGTCTGACACTAGTACCTACATTATAGACGAAACGTGTTTACGCAGTTTGGGTATAAATCGCTCAATTTTGGTTCTAAAGTAAAAATACCTATGATAAAATTAAATTGTGACAATATTTCTGAGTGCAAGTCGTTACGTTTATTCCATTATAGCCAATGTAACGTTCATTATATTATCGTTTAGAAATAGCTTCAATTTCAATATTTTTAACATACCTTTTCAAAATACTTTTTTTTTTTAAAAACTCACCGTCTTGCCTTTCAAAATATTATCATGCATGCGGGTGTGACGTCCTCCTAAGGAAATATAAAAGAGGTAGGATTCTCTAATGGGGTGCAAATTGAACAAACGAAAAACGGGAATAGGCCGTACTATTGCAAACGAGTAGAAGAACCTTGGGTTTTCGAAACGTTTTTGTTGTTGTTGAACGTCAAGTTGTAGCTATACTTATTCCAATAATTGAAAAATTAATACTTCTTGGAGCAACAATCATATCAGATGAAAGGAAACCCTATAAAGTTATAATCACTTGACTGTAAATCATTCTAAAAAATGTATTACTCGCTAACAGAAGCCAACACCCAGACAATAGAATGCATTTGGTCGCATTTCAAAATGAAAATACTTCGAAAAGTGCATGGCATTACATCGGAACTTTTACATGGTCATCTAAATGAAGCATGGTGGAAGTCAGTAAATCTTCAACATACTTTTTTAAAATGTTTA
>NC_042493.1:85422077-85435421 GCF_005508785.2 Acyrthosiphon pisum | reverse complement strand
ATTGATACTAAAAATGTTTAGGTCTGTACTTGGAATTTTTTTTATAATTGGCTATTTACTATTTATTTTTTGATATTTGATGAACATTTGTATGATATGACGTAATAAAAATATAATGTCTTTTTCTGTATACAAATAGTATAGTATTAAAAAAAATGTATTTTTAGTTTGTACGTAGATCACTCGTCCCGAATTCACAGATCACTAAACCGTGGTAGATCCCCTACACAAATGCCACGAATTTCAAATTCTGACCTAGAGACAACCGGTGAATTCATATTGTAGCGAGCTTATAATACTTACTGATATATTTTGTTCTGGTGATTGTTTGTAATGTTTTAAAAAATTATATACTATGATTATCAGAGTGTTAGTAGTATACTGATTATATTTTATTCATACAAAACGTTTTATACTAAAAAAGTTATATACAATTTCAAAAAAGTAAATACGTGACCTAATTGATAAGTGTGGGGGGGCTTATTATTAATTATATATCTTGTATTATACCTGTAAATTAAATTAAACAAACATCTGTTACCCAGCTTTGAACCTTATATAATATATTGAATTAAAAACTTCACGTCTTATCCATTGGGTCACAAGATATAGAATTGAATAATAACACATTTAAACTGTTTTAATAAAATTCAATCATTTATTCAATATTATACAACATTTTATTTTAATATCGTTCATATGTTTAAGCAGTTGAGCGAGTGGTAAATTTAGTTTCACAATTACATTTAGTTCTTCCACATTTGGTTATTATGTGTCTTACAAAGTGGTTACCTTTCGATAATAATACATAAATACATTTGGAATTATGTATCAAGTGTTCTTACTTGAAAAATAAATGTTAAAGTGAAACAAGACAATGCAATTAAAAACATAACTTGGTTTACAACGGATTATTAGTTACTGAAATGTATAGCTAAATTAATTTTAGTACGAGTGAATAAAAAAATTCAGTGTTGCCAACGCTTGTGGGTAATATATTGATGGTAAAAAACATATTTATTTTGTTTGTGTAACAAATGATATAGACACAGTTCTGTGATGTGTTGTACAATCACATAAATTGTTATCATACTTTTTAAAAATTTGTGTTATACGGTGGGACATGTAGAGATGTCCAGTTGAACTGAAGAAATCTCCCTGTAAAAAAGGTGCTCAGAACATATAAATATATGCTACTTAAGTCGCATCAAATCCAAAACTTATTAATTTTCAATTACTTTTTTATACTATTTATAAACTCTAAATTTCTAATGTCTATCATGTTATTTAAGTAAGTAATTAGGTAGCAATTACATGATTTATGATTTTATTGCATAACTTTAAACAGGCACGGCGCCAAGGGGTGGGCAAAGTAGGGCTCTATATATAGTCCCCCAGAGAACAGTTCAGCCCCCTCGCCGGGCCCACCACTGACAAATATGTACGATATAATAAAGTCATAAAACATTATTCTTAAAACTAGGGCTTGAAATCGTAAATATTTTTCCGATTTCGATTTCAGTTTCGGTTATCGGTATTTATTTTTTCCGATTTTGATTTGAGTTTTGGATATCTGTATTTATTTTTTCTGTTTTTTCTGATTTCTTTTATGGTTTTGAATACCAGTTTTTATATTTTTTTATTCTGATTTTGATTACCGGTATTGGATTTTTTCGATTTTGTTTTCGGTTTTTAACGGTTTTAACCGGTATTCAAAATCGGTAGGTATCAAATATCGGTTTCAAGCCCTGCTTAAAAGAGCTACAACAAACAATTTAAGAAATATACTATTTAAAAATGTTTAATTTATGGAAATACTTTCGTATACTTTAATTACTAAACACAATTACTTTAGTTTATATTTATGAAATGTAGGCAAGAAACAGAAATATAATTATTCATTCACAAAGTTATGTAATATTAAAGTCATAAGGAAATTATCATTTTTTTACATCATTATTCATTATGAATATAGTTGTTGAAGGTCTGTGATCAAACATTTTCCTACATAAGGTTTATAAAAAATATTTGACATTATTCTTAAAACATTTTTAACTATTCAAAAGTTTGTAATTATTATCTATTTATCTGTTTACTTTTAGAGCATACAATATAAAAACTTGTGTATATACCTACTATACCTATAGCTAATAGCTATATTACGTAATATATGATACGAAAATATTTATATTTTATTAATTAACCTCAGTGTTTATTGAAAAAACCTTAGCCCGTGAAAAAAAAATATTTGTTCCACTCTGCCCCCCCCCCCCCCCCCACTCTGGAAAAAAATTCTAGCGCTATGACTGACTTTAAAGTATTTTTCATTGCAATTTGTTGCAAAAACAGTTGAATCTAAATATTATTATCAAAATGTCAATTATTTTTTAATACCATAGATAAGTATATAATATGTCTTATACCTAGACTGACATACCGTCTCTGCTCAGAATCGTTTTTCTTATTCAGTGATATTAAATCATTGAATTCAAATTTATACCATCCATTATACAGTGACCCACTTGTAACCTACTGTACAGCAAAGCGACATCCACTTGCCCACCTTTATTATTTTTTTGTAACACATATACACTTATAATAACTCATTTAAATAAAAACTGATATAACATAAAATATTTGCCATTTGTGGATACTTCCATGAAACATGACATCAGCAAACACATTGTCATCCACACTCTAATAATCATGTATTTTTTTTTTTTTTCTAATATCAATTAATAATATGTAAGAAAATTAATGGTTAAAATTGTAAATTTTATTACATGCCGTTAGATTACATTGTTAAAAATACAACTCAATTTATTTATTTTACTTTACTTAATAAAAAAAAAAATGTATGTAGGTGTTATAAAAAGTGTATTAACTTTCATGCTGATATTCGGTTTCAATGTTCGCAAATAAAGATTGAAGTTGGTTAGTTAGTGAACAGAATTTGTCCATAGTGAAAATCAGAACACGTCTAAAAGCAATCATTCCAGGATCTGATTCTACCCAGCTGCCAGCCAAGGCAGATCCCTGGTCATTTTGCACACAAAACTCAAACTTGTAATCTGCTACCTGAAACAAATATAGAAAATAAATTTCAAAGAACATATTCTATTTCTATTTTATCATATGCCACTCTACTGGCAACAATTCCACCATAGTTTGCGTTCTACTGTTATTACTACTCTTTAGCAATATTTAAATAATATTATATTCAAAGTGGTAGATGTAAAAGTGGTTTTAATGACAAATTAAATAATCATTTAAGTTTAGTGTAGTTAGCGTTCTTAAAAATTATTATATTATCAATAGCACTGTCGTCGTCGTCGTCGTCTCATTATTTATCAGTTATTACTTGCAAATGTACGCTTTTCAATTTAGTTTTTTTTTAAAAATACCTAATTAATAATAAGAAAAGAAATATTTAAATATTTGTGCCATGTCCTTTAAAAAGGTGTTTAATGTGTTTATTGATTCCTTTCCACCGTGTTTCAATAAGATACCTATAGTAGCTGTGAATTATATTTATAAATATATAAAATTATATTAGACTATCAATGTTATATTTTGAAAGCATATCAGGAGTTTTACAATACATAATTTTTTACAATTTTTAACGTCAGTTATGCACATACTTTCCATCCTTTGAGTATGTGCATCAAATACTATCATTGTAATCGAGTAGTAGAACGCATACGACAATTGTCCCATAACTGCTACTAGATCGCAATATGTAATATGTGGTAGAGGGCATACCACAAAGATAGGCCATTAAATAAATCATTTCTTCCTATTTGCTTACTTTGTCAAAGAACTCCTCTTCACCATTTGCCCATATTATTTCTGAGTTTTCAAAACTTTTGTTTCCCTTCTTATCGTTCTTCACTTTATACAGTTTGCATATCATAATAAGATAATCAAAATTGTATGATTGTTTCTCATTTTTTAGCTTGAACATTTCCTTGCTGAAATTAAATTAATTATATGTTGTATAAATACAATACAGTTTTTAAAACATAACAATACTTATTATTTAACAATATACATTGGACATTTTAAATTAAGTAAAACATTAATTTTTACCAAATATCTACTGAAATAATGAGTGTTTTCAGGGATTAAAGACAAAAGTAAGTAAAGATAAAATAAAATAATATTAATATATTATGTGTATTTCCTAATTATTAAGTAATAAATATAATAATACCTAAGAGCTTGAAATAATGGCACTGATATAACTGAAGGTATGTTGACGTATCTTTCGTTTATTAACAGCCCAACTTGATTATCATCATCACTCAACAATCGGTTGACAAATAGTGTTGTGTCACTATCACTATGTTGGTTATTTAAGTCCAAAATCAATTTGTGTAAATTTTCTACACATTCACTTGTCTGTAACATACATGAATACTTCAGTAGTAAATCAAATAGTAAATCAGAATATTAGTAACATTACCTTCTCCGTAATATTGATAACTGAAGTTATCCCAAGTATTTGGTCGTCATCATCTCCATCTTCCTCTTCATCATCCACATCAGTAACTTGCTAATTATAAAGTAATAACATTTTTACCAAAGCATGAAAATACATAATAGGTTGCCTAACCTAACTTATATGTCTTTTACTAAACAGGAAGCCACACTCACATGAGTTGTATCCATCTTACAAACATACAACATAGCACATTTACAGATAATGTTTCTGCCTTTAAGTTGTATAACAGGTCAATTCATTGTATCATAAAAGGTTATTACACAAAATTGGAACTGCTGAACACAAATTTGCTAGTTGTACTTTTATAAGACAATGGATGCTGGGGCGGTGTTCTCTTGAATTATTAAACTATATAATTATACCTTTATAACTGAGCCAATGGTGGGTTGATGAATCAGTATTGAAGTCATATCAGACAGGTTTACTGGAGCTTTTAAGAATAGTTGTTGTAATAACTGTTTAATACAATGATAATCTTTGACTTCTGGACTGCGGCCCTCAAATTCAACATCAATTGACTAAAATAAAAATAAACACAATCAGTTAACGCCAAAACGGGATACATGTGTATGGTGGTTTTTTTTTGACAGTATGTCAATATTTACCTTTCTATTAACACAGAACTAAAATCGGTTTAATACTTTTACTACCTACAAAATCAGAAATATGTTTTTATGTTATGATCAATTGTTTCCAAAAATGGTGTCTAGCAATGGATAATAATATTGAAACTATGTTATGAAAGAGATCGAGTATAATATAATAGATATTCATCAATACAATTTTTGTGAACTAAGTCAGCTCAGTGAATTATACCCAGCAATTATATAAATTCAGACTGAAAAACCAGCAACTTGTAAATAGGCCAATAATATTGTACACTCGGTCCCAAATCTTTGTATAATTAAAATTAATCGATGAATAAACGTTTTACAAGATACCATAGTGTTGGATCATTATTAACTGTTGCTCATAATTAAATCCGTGTTTTTTTTCGAAAATTGTTTGGTTCGAATCATCTACAATCTATCTTATTATCCCCTACCTTACCGGGCCAGAGCCTCTGGAACATTATAATAAAATATTATAATATATGGGGTCAGTCCTACGATTCAACGGGAATGTTAATAAATTTATACTCAACCATTTCATCATCAAGATTGTCGGGCCCTATGCTCCCAGCTAGTGCACCTTGTCTCCTTGTCGGTTCCATGGTCGCGATACAATTTGTTTCTTCCAACTGGATTGCGTATTTCCCTTGAAAGGATTATCGTGTCACAGTAACTGTTTGTAATAAAAGTAGGGTGTAACCGGTGTAGTAAGGTATACGTATAGTGTAAGGTTGTTACTTACTGCTTAAAATGTTTGCCGTTTGAAGAAAGAAACGAAAGAAACGAAATAGAAAAATGTATACAGCTTCTTTGGTGGACTCCTTCACTACTTTATGTTCTTTCTCTCTCAGGTTTATGGTTAGGTTATGTTCGCCTGGCATTGATGGTAGGACGGAGTGCCTTATATCAACTCATATTTCGACGCAATAACTTTTTCCGTTGCGGCAGAACTACTAGCGCTTTATGGGATTGTTCTGTGTTAACCGGGAGAATAATGAACTATCGTCATTTAATTACTTATTCTCCCGGTAAACACAGAACAATCGTATAAAGCGCTAGAAGTCCTGCCACAACGTAAGAAGGTGCGGACTTCACTTATCACAGGTTAGGTTATCCAGTATATCTTAATTCATGGTTACAACCACGATGAGATACCGTGGTCACAACCATCCATGGATAACCATGGATATGCAATAACTAGAAAGCCGTCTTCATGGCTAAATACGAGGTATATAATATTTAGCCATGACCGTCTTTGTGACTAAATACTATGTAATACCTGTTCTATGATACTAAAGTACCTTTACTCGTAATTTGTACTTTATACGTTTTGTACCTACCCTTATAATAGGCATTTGATTATTAGGTTTAATTAAATATTTAATAATTAACATTTTTGTAGGTAAAATGTGTATTATTAACGAAATTGAGAAGACAGATTAACACTGGGAGCGCTGTTGACGCCTATCGTACTGATGGTTGGGCGGGTTCCCCCCTACGTGGAGTCGGGAGATTGTATGTATTTTCCCAACATTTCGCATACATTTTGCTTTACGTGAAGTGTATTTGAATGTATTTGATAATATTAGTAGAAATTGTACTTACTAACGTATACAATTAGCTATAAAAAGTAAAATAACCAATATAAAACTATGCATCCCGAATCGGAAAGTACAAATCGTTTCCACCAGAGCGCGTTTTGTTATTCTGCTTCCCCAATATATTTAACAAAAAAATATGTTATGATTTTAGATTCTGAAGGGAACGTTGAATGCATTGATTTTACAATGATGTGTGTTTTTTTTTTTTTTGTGTCTGTCATCGCCTTTAAGGACAGTAAAAGTGCTTGGATTTTCTTCAACAGTACCTTTTCTGATAGGAAAGTGAATCTAGTTATTACTTTGGGGGGGTCAAAAGTAAAAATTTTCCAGTAGTTTTCAAAAGCGCCGTGAAAAAAAAAATAAAATAAAAAGGGAATTTTTACGCAAAATTGGTTATTCGACAAATCAAATATTTGGTTTTTAAAACAAATGACTGTAGATACATACAATTTTCACTGAATGTTTATATTAGCATTTTCTATACACTATACGATTTTAATATTATTTTGATTTATTTTGAGCTGTTTACGGACATTTTGAGTTTCCAATTTTTTTATCTATAAATGTTTTAAAAATTGTATTCGATGGCTCAAAAAGCTAGAAATTTAAATACAAAACTCCTAATATATTTCTACTGTCAGTTGAAAAATATTAAAAATAAAGTCACAATTTTACTTTATAAGCATATTTTAAAGTTCAAATTTTGACAAGATTTATCAAATTTAAAATTAAAAAATAATTTTTTAGTCAAAAATGTATAAAATATTCAACTTCTATAGCTATAGATAAGGATAAGGCGGAAGGATTAAAAATATAAGACATGCGGTTCCACGTAAAAACGGAAATTTTTACGAAAATCTGTTTTCGAGAAAATTGATATAGGTTTTTGGTGCAACTCTTAAACAAATGACCGTAGGTACATAAAATGTTGACTGAATGTTTATATTAGCATTTTCTATACACCATAACATTTTTCAAATATTTTGAGCTGTTTACGGACATTTTCAATTTCCATTTTTTTTCGTTTTTTTTTTCTATAAATATCAATAAAATTTTATTTGTTGGTTAAAAAAGCTTGACAATTTAATAGAAGGTTCCTATTATATTGTTTCAAAGGCAGATAAAAAAAATTAAAAATCCATAGTCACAATTTTTTTTTATAAGCATCTAAAGTTTGACAAAATACGTAAAAATGACGTATTTTTTTTAGTTTGAAATTTATGAAAAATTTTCTTTTTAAATCTAAGATTTGAAAATGTAATACAAGATTCCTCATATGTTTGTATACCTTTTTAAAAAAAAAAACGTATACAAGCAAATCAAATCAAATTTTTAAGAGAGTTTGAAATTTATATTTTTACATTTGATATTCACTCGATTTCGCACGTAACGATTTTTTATTTTTTTGTAATTAAAATGAGAATGACTGTAGATACTTAGAAATTTCACTGAATTTTTATATTGGTATTTTCTATATACGATAAAATTTTACTCATTTTAAGCTGTTTACGGACACTGTCAATTATCAATTTTTTTATTTTTTTTTTTCTATAAATACCAATAAAGTTTTTTCTGTAAGGCCAAAAAGTGTAAAAAATTAATACAAGGCTCCTGATATATTGTTACAATAGCAGTTGAAAAATATTAAAAATACATAGGCACAATTTTTTTTTTATAAGAATTTAAAGATCGAATTTTGACAAATTTTATCAAATTTAAAATTGAATAATTATTTCGTCGTTAAAAAATTTACAAAATGTTCAACTTTTATATCTAAGGATTAAAAATTTAAAACAAGATTTCACGTGAGTAGTTAATTCTGTTACCAAAAAATCTAAAAAAATACATAAGCACAGTTTATTTTTAGTCATTTTAAGCTCAAATTTGGACGAAATTACATATTAAAAAACCTGCAATAACTATTTTAGTCATTTTGTTGTGATTGGTCTAGTTTCAATTGTATAATTAATAAGTATTAAAGTACTGTTCCAACTTACATGACTGATTTTATATTATTTGTTAGGTATATCATATAACATTATAAATTATATGACTGCTCCAAATTACCTAGCTACTGTGCGTAGCGGCTCTCAGAGGCGTCGCGAGTTGTCGTAAGGAGCCGCGTCAAAGCACCGAAAACAGAAATCAAGTATAAAGTAAGATCAAGTATAATAATTAATATAAATATTATTTAAAATCATTAAAGCGATTATGGAAACAATAATGAAACATATTACCCGAATATTTGAATCTGTACTAGCCATCTAGCCCTACCAAAAAAACGCCACTTGTCTGTAGTGATATACTGATATCGCCGTATAGGCATTATTTTCCTTACTTCACCCAAAATTTCTACTTTTATTTTTTGTCATTTAAAAATTTAGAATTTGGACTTGAGTTATATTTTTTACTTTCTTGATTTTTAATCAAGTAAGTATGGTAATTGAAATGAAAAAAGTCTGAACTTCAAGAATTTGTGTTAAATAGGAAGATAATAAAAATGTAACTTATTAATGATGATTAGGTGGGTAGGTAATTTAGCTAGCTTTAATATAAAAAAACTAGCTGATCCCGTGCACTTCGTTGGCCGTTAAATGTACCAACTCAAACTTTGTTCAATTTGTTATTTATAATAATCGGTGTATGGTGTTCAAAATTTATCTTAAATTTTCCGTTGCCCGGAATAAAAATTCTGATTCACAGCAGTATATTATCAGGTAGGCAATCTACCTGCGGTAGATCGAGGACCCCATGCTGTTTGTACGTAAGTGTATAATTTATCTCTGAAGTATCAAAGGTATTCAAAGTTTTTCCACCTATGGTGGATTAATATAATCAATTAATACAAAATTCTAACCTAACCTAACCGTACTAATATCAGATGAATAAAAAAAACCAAATTCAACCATTTTAAAATTAGCCTGTCTTCTTCCCAGAGGTCTAATCTACGCACAAACATATATATATATATATTGACAAAAAATAACAATACAAATCAACAAACATGCCTGATTAACCAATAGCAACTAATATATAATACACTGTTGCACCACTGTTGTATTTTTTACATCTAGATTTCCTACTTTTCCGGTGGATTTTCCTAAAATTTTCTTTCGTAAAAACCTTCTCCTGGCAATTACGAACATCTTAAAAAAAATTTGAGCCAAATCGGACTAGCCGGTCTTGATTGATGAGGTAAAGTACATTTTTTACGCTCCATTTATATATAGATTAATGAGATAGATTTGATATCACACCCAATCGGTATAACCACTTGAATCCATAAAAACGTGGGCGTGAACAGTCCAAAAATTTCTATTTTTTTAACTTTTCTCCTAAACTATGATAGCTAGAAAGTTGGTTAATAACTCATTAAAAAGGGATAATCAAGTAGATATTAAATGTGGACTTAAATTTAATATCTACTTGATTATCCCTTTTTAATGAGTTATTAACTTTCTAGCTATCATAGTTTAGGAAGAATAGTTCATAGTTTCAGAACTTCATCTCCAATCGTTAATTCATTACAAATCTGTAAAGCTGAAAAATATAAAAAAATTCCCAATAAAATTTGTTTTAATTTTTTTTTAATGTTCTGTAGTGAATTAACTATTAAAAATAAAGTTCTAAAAAATCTTCACTGCACTCCTCCTAACCAATGTGAATCTAACAAGACCCCAAACAACAAAATCAGTTCTCCAGTTTCGGAAATCTACCTTGCTAAATGAAAATGAAAATGATTTTTTGTGGGGCTATTTACACAGACATTTTTCTGGATTTAAAATGTTATACAGCTTGGGTGTGATATCAATAGATAAATTTTTTAAAAATTAAAAATCAAAAAAGTTTACATACTGATCCCTGACTTGGCAAGCGTTTTTATTTAAGGACTTTTGTAATAATTGTATACATTCTACTTTAAACATCATGAATCGCCACTGTGTAAATCATCAAATATTTTACTCACGAGCCGCTACTGAGGTCAAAGTATTAAAATATTATGATGAAACTTATTTACAATTCTTTGTTTTTCATAAAAATTAATTTTTTTTATTCATACATAAGTACATACAAATTATAAACATGAATAATAGTATATGAAAAAAATAATTTGTCAAACATAGAGACTTAAACATACATATAATTTAAGAATAGTAATGTAATATAATATTGTAATTGATGAAATCATGTTTTTTGACTATAAATATCATTAGTATCATTTGTATGTAGTCAATTAAAGTTTGATAAATTATATAAATGGTGTTATATACCATAAAAGTTCAATAATTAAAATATCACAAAAATTGTCAGTTGTAACTTCAAATTTTTTTAAGTCTTAAAGTTACACTTAAATTTCTAATCAAGATTTTGAAGTTATATAATTCTATCATGCACATATTTATTCAAAAAGCAGCTGTTTACTAAGCACTTCCATGTATTAATGTCATCTATGACATAAAATGTATCCCATACAATGTTTTCACCTAAAATTGATTTGAACATTTTTTTGAATAAAATTGTAGACAATTCAAATTTTGGTTTCCATTACAGCTGGTCAAATAATCTACAGATCCTTACACCAAAATGATTGAAATCAATAACTCTTCAAAGTATTGAGAACCTATAATTTTAAGGTTTTAAAATATTTGTTATTAATTTAAATTGTGTAAATTTTCATCAATATAATATTATACCTACGAGTTCGGCTGTCATTCAGATATTCAATCAATTTATTCTGCAATATTTTGTAATTAATATACATAGTGTTATAATCATATTCATTTCTATTTTTGTTCAAACCATTTATTGGATCATTGAATTTCTTTAGGAAAGGCTACAGTGATATTACAAATTATCTTAAATGGTTTGATTGCCATGTGTAAAATTCAAATACTGTATGAATTACCTGATATAATTTTGACATATTAATTAATTATACTTGCTTAGTATAGTTTGTATGGCATACATTTTGTTTTGTTGAGTATTCAGATGATTATTAATTATGGGAAACAGACAGTTCACCATGAATTCCACAAAGTCTTTAGGATTAAAACATTTCAAAAACATGACCACAGATACAAAAAATCTATAAAACAGTAAAAATGCCAATTCATGGTAAACATTTTAGTATAATTTTTATATATAAACTTATTAAGTTTATGTATATGCTGATAAAATTAGTTGACATGTCCATACTAAATGTGTAATTGAAATGACAAGAAAGTAAGTTGATTAATTCTCTTTGAAAAATATCAAAACCAACAGTTTCCTCAGAATTAAGTTTCTTTTTTTGCAATCAAAAATTAAATAGTGGGGATAATAAATAATTGGGTCTAAATAAAAAAATCAATTACAATTAAACAATTTTAAATTTTATCTCTGTACTATTAAATACGCATGTATTTTAAAAAATTAAAAAAACAATAAAACTGAAATTGTTTAATTCTTTCTTAGATTCCCAACCAAGTGTTTATAGTATAAACCAAAGTAAATACAATGTTAGATTTTAAGAAAGGCAAAGTAGTATTAAACATAATGCTACAGTCATAAGAAACAAAATTTTCACCGCACAAAAAGGAAAATGTTGGCTATGCAATATGGTTTTTAATTATTTTATATCACTTACACAAAAAAAGGTCTTATTATTTAAAAATCCATAAGAGTTAGTGTTTTCAAACTTGAATAACTTTTTTTGTAGTTTCGATAATGAACAAATAAAAACGTTAGTGCACCTTCAAGTTAAACCTAAAAGTTCTCCTTTTTATGAGGTGAAAATGTTGTTTCTTAGTTATGACTATAGCCTTTTCGGTTCTGACACGCGCACAACTGTTTTTGGTATGGTTTACATTTTTTAAGACAGAAACAAGATGAGCAGACCTGTGTCCAAAGCATCATATGTATTCTGAGACGGAATTAATATAATTAAAGTGAGGTTATGAGCTATTGTTTTCCAACATATTTTTGTTTTCTAATAGATGTTTCAAATATCTATAATAATTGTATTGTCAACATGCATGATTATGTTATTAATTATAGACAATGTATTACAATAACGAAAATCAGAAAAAAATTAATTACATTTTTACTTAAGAGGACATCGCACCTGCATGTGTTGTCTCCGTCTTACACATATACGACATAGACAAAACATGTATACAAAGTCTGAGTAAAATCTCTCAATTATGGTTTTAGAATAAAAATACCTATTATAAAATTGTAATATAAGAATATTATGGTGTGTAAAAAGGTGTTTTTTTAAAAATAAAATACTTTTAAAAGCTAAAGGTTATTTAATGTTGAAATAGTCGTTTTTTCTAAACAACATATTGAGTGTTATAATCTGAGTACTGAAAAAATGCACAGTTTTGTTCTTCGAGGTATTATCATATTTTCATTTTAAAATAGTTATTTTTACTATAAAACTAAAATAAAGCAAGTTCTACTCAGACTGCGTAAACACGTTTTGTCTATGTCATACGTGTATAAGACAAACACAACACATGCGGTCGCAACATCCTCTTAATCTAATACTAATAACATACAGGTATAACATATAAGTAAGACTAACTTTTTGGTTTCTGTAAAGAATTTTATTTTTGTGTTGTAATGGTAGGAATATTGGTTTTTT
>NC_042493.1:85389440-85421913 GCF_005508785.2 Acyrthosiphon pisum | reverse complement strand
AAACAGAAATATGTTCCTTAGTGGTGGTAGAATTACTGGGTTTATTAGTGTTCTGGTTTCCATCATTAATTTCTGTTCTCCAGAATATTTCCTAATTTAATGAAATTGATTGGTTACATTCAGAATATTGTTTTTCTTCGACACAATGTATAAACATTTATTTTTTTTTTTTTTGAAAATGTATTATTCATGAAAATCATATCATGATTTATTTTTACTAACTATGCTTTTATTTAATGATATCATTTTATAAAATTCATTGCATACTTCAAAAGACATACATTCATCTAATGAGTTTTTTGTTGATAAAATAGAGTTTGCCACTGGAACATAAAAATAAAATGAAATATTAGATTCATAGAACAATATTGTTTATTGTTTATTTCAATTATTATCAAATCTTGGCTACACTGACATCCCAAATATTTTTCACTGATTTTCGAGTTCCCATTAAGTGAGCCTTCTGGTTATTACTAATTCATAAAAGTTCTTACCACGTTTATATTCAGCAGTTAATGCTCATTGAGTTAATCCGGGAGTTGGGTGCATATAAACGCATTTTTAATTTGCATTAAACTAATGTGCATTTATTATTTAATTTGATTCGTCAAATTGAAATAACTCTTACTCCGGGATTAAGAAATGCATGTAAACGGTTTAAATGCGAATTAATTTTTTCGCGGGAATTTTAAAAAAAATGTTTAATTGTTTTGGTCATGGAATACAAAGTATAAAACATTGACTAAAAAACATTCGCATTAACTTAAAATTTTACCCGACCTCTAATCTTGATATTTTAGGTGTATATAAACCCGTCCCTAATGCGAATTAATTCAATTCGCATTAAATCAATGCCAGTTAACTGCTGCATATAAACGCGGTAACTAACTCCAAAAATGCAATTTCTTGTTTATGACTATTTCAAATAAAATTAATAATAACGCATCGTTTAAAAGCATGCTGCCTCAAAAATAATAGTTTATTCTTCCATGAAAGTATTTACAAACATACAGCGAAAATGTCCTATCTCCATTCCCGATTTGTTATGGAAGAAAAAGTTACATCTCCATGAAAAAAAAACGTGTAACAGAACTTAGAACTATTTCTTAATAAAAAAAATGGATATAGGACTTTCATGAAGTAATTTTTTTACAATTTTATTCAAATATAATAATTAATAGTAATATAAATTATGTCTTAATTATTATATTTTAATAAAATTGTAAAAAAATTACATCGTAAAAGTCCTATATCCAATTTTTTTTTATGAAGAAATAGTACTTACTACTTAGTCCTGTTACAAGAGTGCTATTGATGTTTTGGGGTTTTTTGTTAAAAATAATATTAACAAAGCCATCAAATACATTTAAAAAATACATATATTTCAAGTATTCTTTTTAATGAATCAATAACACGTTTTTTGTCCCTCCCGAAAAATAGACAATATGGAGATAGAACTTCTACGAATTAGTCTGACGATATAATTAACATGAATTCGCATGATATTGGTTAAACACCTAAACCCAAAATTTGAAGGGTTGGGCTGTAATAACTTACATCATCTCATGACTATAGGTTGCTAAAATATTTTTATTATATAATTAAATAACAAATTCAAGTTGTAGTACTACCTAATAATGAAAAAAGTACTCATTACCATTAATTAGGTATAAAAGAAAGGTGGACAAATGTGTGGGTACTGGTCTCTTATACAGTATGGGTCTATGGGTTACTATAATGCAGGGGTCTAGATCAACTGGCAGATCTTTAGAAGAATATTGAGCGATTGTATTAAAAATAATTATATCAATATCTGCTGAGCACGTGTGCAGTCATAAAGTTTAATACACACTTTCATGCTTCATATATACAAAGTAAAGTATTTATAAGCGAAGAAAAACACAGTTTTCCTATGGAGAAAATAATAAAATAATATTATTATACTGCATGTAATAAATAATATACCTAAACAAGTAGTTGTCGATCACAAGGTATTTAAAATTTATAATGTAGTCCACTTTATGGAAAATTTTGGCGACCGTTGATTTAATGGATGTGTTAAATCAGAATGATTTTGATACATTTTGTCAACAATGGAACTTAAAATATTTATAAAAAAATTCATATCTATGTATTTTGGATATTTTTTATTTGGTATATGAACAATTTATGAAGAACTTCATAAAATTCAATTTTCAATCATTTTGATCAAGCAAAATAATTTTCACCAATATTTATAGAAAAAAAAATTAAAATTTTCAAGTACCCATAAATAGTTAAAAATGAGTCAAAATATTTTGAAATTCTTATCTTATATTGAAAATGATTAAATAAATATTTAGTAAAAGTATCTAGTATCTAAAGTCATTTGTTTTTGATAAACTAAAAAAACAAAACAACATTTGTCTATAACTGGTCTGCATAAGTATTCCCGTTTTTCATAATTTTACTATGCCCGCTACCCAGTAAGGAATACTTGTAAAATAATATTATTAATTAAAATTATCGTACATAATAATTAATTTCCATAAGATGCATCAATATAACTAAGTTTAGTACCTACTAAAATTGGAATTTATATTCCTCCTCACCCTCAACTTTTAATCAACACCACTATCAAAATTATTTTCAAACTAATTGTCAATTTTATACAGTTCTTCAGTTTTTCATAAATGGCCAACTGAAAAAATAACAAAACAAATTATTGGAAGGGGGTATAATAACCACCCAATCCCCTCCACGGGTTTGCTGGGGCATGCCTATACAAAGTTCAAAGTTAAAATATTTTTAAAATTTCATCATGTGATGTTACAATAAACATTCAGTGAACATTTAAGTATTACATTTTACAGTTATATGTTTATAAGTTACACCAAAAAATTTAATTGACTTTGTCAAAAACCATTTTTGCTTAAAATTCCTGTTAAACCTTATTTTTTTTTCTAATTATTTTCATAGATACTATGAATTTCCATTTATGACCTATCCAAAGGACCAACTAAATCAAAGACAATTTATGTAAGATGACTTCTAGAACCTAAACAGTATAATGCAATTAAATTACATAATTAAAGGGAATTTATATGTAAAAAATTTATTTGTTATTATTTACCCTGAAAAATTATATTTTGATGTAAATAGACATTTTTTTTTTTTTTTTTTAAATAATAAGTATGTTATTAACAAATATAATCCAGCTAGTTAAATTAAATCATTTTAATTTAGAACCCATCCATGTTCTTTCAGGTGTTCCTCGCCAATATTATTTTATTGTTTGCAGATAACACTAAAATATATTTTTTATAATTGTATAGAAGGTTGTATTAATTTACAAGAAGATTAAAACAATTTTAATAATTGGTTTTATTTAAACGGTTTGCGCCTTAATATTGACAAGTGTCAAATATTATCATTAAATATAAAAAAATATTGTATTTATTTTGATTTTAAGTTTAACAATGTTTCTATTGAATTAGTGAATTAATCATATACCGACTTAGGAACTATGTTTGATTCTAAACTATGTATAGACACATTGTTAAAATAATTTAAATAACTAATAAAGCTTTTCTAAATCTTGGTTTCATTACACGTACTTCGTCCAAAATGTAATAATTTAAGATCCCAATTAGAATATGCAACCCTTATTTGATATACAAATAACATAGGTGTAACACAGAATCTTGAAGCCATTCAGCATTTAAATTTAAAATGTCCACTTTATTCAGATTATAATGGTGTATTATCATATTTCAATATCCAATCATCCTTCTTTGTTCGATTTTTTTGAAACGATTAAATAACTCTATAGATTGCCTTATTTATTGGAAGGCTTACACTATTGAATTAATACCAAATCTAACAGAAATCTAGAAAGTTTATTAATTAATAATGTTTCTAAAACGTGCATTAAATTGTCACCTTCAAATATAGTGACAGCTTTAGGAAATAGTATGGATATCAATTTTAATTGTAAATGTAGTTATCCATCAATAAAGAAATAATAATAAATAATTAAACTTTCAATTACGACAATGTCATTAGGTAATAAAAGTGTTCTGATTAGATCATAATACAGATATCATCAACAATAATTATGACAACTAATAATTGCATAAAATATGGGAACAGTTGACCCTACAAAAATAAACAATTAACTATAATATTAAATAGAAAAGATTAAATATCACTTACAAATTTGGTTATGTTTTTGAGCTGATGATATCATTTGTATCAAAAAGGTTTTTGTATTGAGCTGTTTCAAATAATTTTGTTATATTCTTTCTTTTTCACTTTCAATCATTGCAGGAACTAAAATAATAAATACATTTAGTTATTAGACATTCGTTACAACTAGCATAATATGTGATAATGTATAATAGGGAGGGCACATATTAGAATACATTTTTTAAAATTAAGTACCTATATAATACATAATGTAATGTTTCTTTTTTGAATTAAAACCTTATATAATAACAAATACAAAATGTAAGTAGTTCTAAGTTATATTCTATTAAAGTATATGCAAAATATATAAGTATTAAGACAGGGAAAATTATTAAATGATTTACAAAATACAAACACTTTAGAATAGCTTTTCATCACAACAATAATACTTGCTACTAAGTAATTTGAATATCAAGAGAAATTAACGGGCATATAATTGTAGATTTATTATACTCAGTTCAGGTTAAGATTGAACTGGCTTCGCGCATGCAGACTGAGCCGCCGAACAGTGCCTGACACCCCATACGATGGTTATGCGTTCTGTGATTGGCCGACAGTCATCGCCGGCCGTCGTACTGACTGCCGTGCATATGCTCCCACCAATGTCCGGAATGCGCAAAAAAAAAAACGTGTTTTGGTCAAGCCGCCGGTTCAATCTTAATCTGAACGGAGTATAGCATTATGAAAGGTGGAAAAAATAAATACCAATGCAACAGTATTACATTTTTACTTAATTTAATAAAAATAACATACATAATACCTAATAAATAAGAACTGACTTTTTGGTTTCTGTGAACAATTTTATTTTTGTGTTTGTCCTACCATTAAGGTAGGAATTATATGTGTGTGAAGTTGCCCCCCCCCCCCCATATCGGGCAAATCGATCCAGACCAATTGTAAGTTAAAGACATTAATTTATAAGTATGTGTAAGTTGGTTTTTGGAATTTGTAAGCCGAGCCCCTCCCCGCTATCGAATTTCCAAAAATTTGCTCTATGTTAGCAAATATTAGCAATTCATTTTTGTATAAGTTATATTTTTTTTTTATTCAAGTGGACTAAGTTCTTCCTGAACCACTTACCCATTTTTTCTGAATGTTCCAGACCAAGCACCGGTATTTAGCAAATAGCTAGCAAATAATAGCAAATCTATTATTAATGTTAGCAAATCAAAATTCTATTTTAGTGAATTATTTTTTAAAAAAATTTCAGACCACCCACCTTATCTAATCGTTTTTATAAAAAATCTAATTTGGATAAAATCAAGTTGAAGAAAAAATCTTAAATTAAAAAAAAAAAAAATCCAAATAGAATAAAACAAGCTTAGTTGTATAACATAATTTATATTTAATAAATAAAATCTAGAATAAAAAAATCTAAATTTTCTCAAAAAATCTTAATAAAATTAATGAAAGCTAGTTTAAATTTAAAAAATGGCAAATTTAATAAATAAAGCCTAGTTAAACAAAAATAACATTTGAAATAAAAAAAAATGTGAAACAAATAAAAGTTTAAATAGAATAAAACAATCTAAATTAAACTAAAAAAATCTTAAAAAAATAAATTCTTATCAGGTTAAAAAAGTCTAGTACAATAATAAATAAATCTATTTTTTTTTTTATTGAATAGATTTTATTTATCAAATATAGATTTATTATTAAAATTTTAAATTTTAAAATAATCTACAAATAGATTATTTATTTTAAATAGTTTTGATATTAATTTGAAGTCAGTATGAGCATGCGGGCGTTATTGTATTTTTAGTTATAGTTACCTAGAATATTAAAAAAGTTGTGTTTATTATAATTAGAGCCCGGATTTATATGAATTTAAAAAGAGTCAAATATGATGCAAATATGCAAGGAAAAAGTGGCTAAATATGTAATTATATGCCATATGTTAAACATTATAAAATGTAATTTTTTTTAAAAAAAAAAACACATTTTTACACCAAAGAAAGTAGTACCTACTAGATATTCTATCATAAACAAAAGATTAAAGAATATTTAAATAGTTAAACATTTAATACTTTAAAAACCAAAATGCAATATTAATTTATTATCTTCATTTTTTCATATTTTAAATTGTTTAAAATACAGTGTCTACAACACTCAGACAACTAAATAAAAGAATCAAAATAAAAATAATAAAATCATGTATAATTAATATTATTCGTTATAAAAAAAAATTGTAAAATTGAGTTACTGCCTTATTCATTGCGCACATCAAAGTAACAACATAGTATGTCGAAATGCAGGTGTATGTGAATTATTGTTGTTAGTATAATATCATCTATATGTTCTCCGTTCTCATGAAGTGTTGCAAAAATGACAATATTTTAAGAATATTCTTGTAAGAGACCCTGTTAATGATTTTTTTCTCTTTTAAAATATATTTATCTTAAATAAAATAGGCAATTTATTAAAAACCCATTAAATATGCATGTTATATGCATTTATGAACCAATATGCAATAATCCTCTAAATATGCAAAATATGCAATATGAAATTTTGTGTTTAAATTCAGTGTGAGATGAATCATGGACATTTTAGAATCCCCTAGACGTGCATACACTTAGTATAAACATGCAAATGCATATAAATTCGAGCTCTAATTATAATTTTAATTATTAAAAATAAATTTTCTTATTCAACTAGGCTTTTTTTTTATTCTACTTAGATGTTTTATTTATTGAAATAGACTTTATTCAATACACATTTTTTATTCAAATTATATTTTATTTATCAAATATAAACTTTTTTTTTCAACTTGAAATTTTTTAGAAAAACGATTAGATAAAGTGGGTGGGCTGTCAAAAATAGAATTTTGATTTGCTAGAGCAGATTTTTGGAAATTCGCCAGTAGTACACAATTTATTTTTATTTTTTTAAAAATGAATCATTTATGAGGATATGAATGTTGTAGAAGTCATAACTTAATTTATACATAATATGTAATTGTTGGCCAAACAAGTATAATATATTATATGTTCTGAGCTTATCATACAGTTAATTAATAACAAAACAATAGGGACTTATAACTTGTTATGGCTGTATGGTATGGAAATTTATAGAATGACATGTATAGAAACTTTTTTAGAATCTTTTTCTTACATTATTTTTATAAAATTTAAGAAAATTTCAATACAACTTTAAAAATATCAATTGTCAACATACGTAATATGAAACTTGTAAAATTAAACATGATGTGTACAAATGATATTTACCATTTTTATTTATAATATCACAGACTAACTTCACATCAAATGGGATTTGTCCACATTCATTAGTTAAGATGACATTTTTTAATTGATCATCATCATCTAGAAAAATATAAACATAATTAAATTACAAAAAAAATTATAATTTATTACTTACACCTATTATAACCAATTATAAATTCTGAATAGAAATTACATCTCATTTTGAACAGAGTATAGATTAAAATATATATCAAATATTAAAAGTAAGTTGGGAACCATCAACATTGGCAAGTGATAACAGTCTAGTAATGGGTTTGTTGGTTCAATAATTAGAGGTAGAGGGAGGGACATAGAAAGAATTAAGAAAAAGTTTTTAAAATCAGTAAATATTCACATCAGTATTATATTCACCACTTATAGTTTGGAAATTGATAAATTAGAAATTTTACAGTTTGGCAATGGGAGTAATAAATATCAAGAGAGGTAACACCTCCAGTTTCAAAGTTACTTGACCCTAAAGAAAAATGTACAATAATGAGTTCAACATTCAATTCAGAGATATTAATGAGATTAGAACAAATATCTTTTCTTCATGCTAATGAGAACATCACTGCCCTTAGTACATCACTAATTAAAGTATATATATATAGTATTGTAGTTGAGGGGTATTTACCAAATGGGCAGGCAGGTCATTCTAAAAAAGGATATAGCCAAATATGATATGATAAAGGTTACATATAGTTCCTTTGTAATGAAAAGTATAACAACCGGATCAATATAACCAAACATTTATTTTATAATTCGATGTTTTCTACTCGTGTTAGACAATAACTTGTAATGACCATACACGTTGTAGACATAAATTTAACATACAATCATATGGGCTCAAGCCGGGACCTAACGTTTTGCTTTTTGTCAGCAGTATCTCGTTCTAAGCAATACTTGTTATAATGATTTCTACTGTATATATATGTAATTATAGGGAATATACCAAATGGGCAAGGGGGTATAGGCAGGAAGGTCATTTTAAAAGAGGATACAGCCAAATATGATACGATGGAGGTTCCAGATAATTTCTTTGTAATGAAGAGCACATATATGAGAAAGAATGATTGCTAATGAATACAGTTAGTCTTAGATGTTTAGAGAATGAATCGAAAACCATAGTACAGGACTTGTGGTTGTTATTTAAAAAAAAATACTTACTGTATGAGTCTACCATATGTTGACATGTAGGTACAAACAATTCATCAACGTACATTTCTTTCAATATATTTTGGATGTGCTTCGGTAATGATTTATTTTTACTAACAATGCTTTTATTTAATGATTTTATTTTATAAAATTCATTGCACATTTCAAAAGACATACAATCATCTAAAGAGTTTTTTTTTGGTAAAATAGAGGTTGAAACTGGAACATAAAAATAAAATGAGATATTAGATTCATAAAACAATAATATTCTATGTAAGTTTTTAATTTAAATTGCACAAAAGTTGGTATTAGTTTTACATAAATATTTATATTTTGAATCGAAATTTCAAAAACATTAGTGAATTACAATCAGAATAGTTTTTTAACTTCAAAATGTATTATAAATGTGAACAAATCAAAATGAAATAATGATTTTCTTTTTAAAATTAATTTTGTTATTTCACAACCATAAGAAATATGTATATTAAGTTATAGCAATATGAACAATACATTAGATATAATACAAATATGTATTTTTCATAGTAATATAATACTTCAGTTTTTTTTTTAATCTTTTATATGCACCAATAAATTAACAAAATTTAAATTTGTTTTACTGATATAAAAATATTTAAATGAAAATTCTTACCTTTTTCATTTATAATATTTATTTCAGAAGATTGTTTATTTTTTGGATTTATTAATTTTTTTTCACAAAATTTGATATTTGTTGTAAAATCTACAATAATTTAAAAATTTACAAATTAGTAATTTTTACAATGTGTAATATTACATATTATGATATTAAACATAATAGACATATTAAACATAGTAGATAATATAAAAACAAAAAAAATATAAATATAATAAATTATTAACTACTTTTAATGCTCGCAGCTGAAGATAAACAGTCTATGTTCTTTCATCTTTTGAGCTATCAGCTAATTTAAGGATACGAGTTGAATTTTTGTTAATACTACAATCAGCATTTAGTTCATTTTTAAATTCTTAAAATATACAATAATTAAAAACAAACAAATATAAATACAAACAAATTTAATCAAATTTTCCAACGAAAATTGAAATTAAAACTTAAAACTAAAATTCTCATGCCTACAGGTACTGAAGAGGATTTTATTTTATCTTGCTTAAAATTCCTGTTTTACCTAATTTTTTTTCCTAATTATTTTAATAAATACTAAGAATTTTCAATTTCGTTCTATCAAAAGTAGATCTAATTTTGAACCCAAAATTACCATCAACTTTGAAAATTGTTGCATTATTTCTACTAAATCATATAAACATAAAAAAAAAAGTATATTTATCTTAAATATGTTTAATTAATAATTATTATCAGTGTTTGGAAAGAACGTCGTTCATGAACGCACGTTTACGCGTTCACGTTCATTTTTAGTGAACGATACGTGAACGTCACCCGTTCTATTAAAATAGAACGTGAACGTAAACAATGTTTATATTTTTAACGAACTAGATCGATTTTTAAGACATTTAATTTATTTACCCTTTAATAAATATATTTATAAAATATATTAATTAATTATATTATATATAAGTCTAAATAGTATTTTTATTTTTGGCTTGAGTTGTATATGATTATAGTCTTTTATATTAAAGGCTCGGTCAAACAGAAAGCGGGCTGCCCGCGCGGGCACTGTAAAATAATATAAATATGGCTTGCCCACCACGGTCTGCATACCCATATGCATATTATTAATATGTATAAAAATATTTTTGAAACTTTTGATTTAAAATACATACCTATTTAGTTTATTGTTAAATGTAAAACATAAAAAGAGATAATAAGTTTTATTTAACAACTTACCAATCAGTTTTCTATTACCATCATCATCAGAGCTTATGTTATTTAATGAGAAAGTAATATCATCGACAGGTAGGTCAAATAAATTATTAACAGGCTCATTGTTATTGTTTTCAGATATATGTGGCAACATTGGACCTAAAAATAATAAATGTAATAACATCATTATTTAACTACTATGAATTAGATATATGTAAAATCACTTATAGAACATAAAAAGTATGATGCAATTAAATATAAATTATTAAAGGAAATTTATATTTATACTTCGTCGCACAATAAGATCATGACAGGGCGGCAGACTGTTTTGAGTCTGTTACGTGCAGCCAGTTTTTGATTGTTTCCCCAAACATTTGATCACAGTTATACAGCTTGTTACAAATATGAACCACATACACTGTATTGTTTTATAGAAATGTATATGACTCTGTTGTCATGTGAAGCGTTCCATATATAAAAATAGAAATAGTCACAACTACGAGCAGTGTGGTAAAGGAAGTTGTTTTGAATGCGCGACTGGTCATGATCTTATTGTGCGGCAAGTATACGTAAATTCTTATAAAATAAATAAATAAAAGATGTTTTTAGTTTTAAGTTATATTTTATTAAAGTATATCAATATATAATATTAAATGGAGAAAATTATTTAACGATTTACAAATAAAAACATTTTAGAATTGCATTTCAGCACTATAATAACATTTGCTAGTAACTAATTTGAATACCAAGAGAAATAAACAGATAAATAATTGTAGATACATTAAAATTGCGAAAGGAGGAAAATCTATTACCAATGCAATGGAATAACATTTTTGCTTAATTTACAAATAAAATACATTATATCTAATAAGTAAAAACTTACTACTTGATTTCTGTAGAGAATTCGATTTTTCTGTTGTAATGGAAGGATTAATGGTTTTTTTTTGTAGGTTACGGTTATTAATTTCTGATTTTAATATTAATTCGCATTTGGTTGAAATTAAAAATTAATAAGTATTCCATATGTTTTTTAAGTGTCTAAAAATACTTACCATTTGGTTTTTGCAAGGAAACAGAATAATTTTCTTTAGTAGTAGGATCACTACTAATGCTTTTATTTAAAGATTTTATTTTATTAAATTCATTGCACATTTTAAAAGACATATGATCATCGAAAAAGTTTTTTATTGGTAAAATAGGGTTTGACACTGGAAAATAAAAATAAAATGAAATATTATTCATAGAACAATATTATTTCGTTAGAATTCAAGTACATTAAAAGCTGGTAGTAGTTTTACATGGATATATATTTTTTGAATCAAAATTTCAAAAACACTAGTAAATTACATTAAGAATAGTTTTTCAACTTAAAAATATATTATAAATGTGAACAAATCAAAATGAAGTAATGAATTATATTTTTTAATTCATCAGCTTATTTCACGATAAGAATTGAATTAAGTTATAGCAATATGAATAATACATTTAATATAAAAATAAAAATGTGTTATACATAGTATTATAATACTTCAGTTTCTTTTCTTTATTATTTAATATGCTCTTATAAATTACAAATTGTTTTACTAATATGAAAATATTTAAATGAAAAGCCATACCTTTGATAAGATTTATTTTAGAAGATTGTTTCTTTTTTGGATTTTGTAAGTTCTTTTCACAAAATTTGACATCTGTTGTAAAATCTACAATAGTTCAAAAATTTACAAATTAGTAATATTTATAATGTGTACTATTACATATGATATTAACCATAATAGATAATATAAAAACAAAAAAAAATATAAAAATATAAATATAATAAATTATTAACTACTTTTAATGTTTACAGCTGAAGATAAACAGTCTATTGTTCTTTCATCTTTTGAGCTATCAGCTACTCTACGGATACATGTTGTATTTATATTATTTTTTCCAACAGCATTTGTTTTAGTATCTTCTAAAATTATACAATGATTAAAATTAAACAAATCAAACAAATACAAACAAATTTAATCATTTTTTTTCAATAAAAATTGAAATCAAAACTTAAAACTAAAATTCTCATGCCTACAGGGGCATACCGAAGAGGATTTTATTTTATATAGTATTAACTGGATCCAATTTGTCACCAGAAGCTACCACTGAATTTTAAAATTATAGAATTATTTTTACTAAATCGGGTACACAAAAAAAAAAAAAAAAAATCCTTAATTTATCAAATGAATTATTATATTCATTATTTTATTATTATATTTATTATTCCCCAGTATCCAAAATATATTTGATTAATAATTACCAACATTTATAAAGTTTTAAGTTATATCCTATTAAACTTTATACAAAAGTAAATATATATAAAAATGGGGAAAATTATTTAATGATTTACAAAATACAAATATTTTAGAATTGCGTTCAGCACAACAATAACACTTGCTACTAAATAATTTGAATATCAAGATAAATAAAAACAATCAAGTCAATAAAAATCATGAGAAATTTTTTTGGGAAGTTTCAAGTCCCCACAAGTCAACTTACATATATGTAATGCCTAGGCATCAATACAACTAAATAGTGTAGAGAAATAATATTTATTTAATTAGTATTAAAAACCTGGTTTAATGTGATGATTCTCTTTTAAATCAATGCATTTTTCATATTTTTTATTGATTGAAATTGAATTAAATATTGGTATATGTTCACTTGATTGAATGATATTTTTGTGCTCTTTGGTAATAAGCATATTTAAAATATTAGCTTCTAAATGTTTTTTACGCAATATTTTTTCACGAAGTTTTTTAGCTTTATTATTAAATGCAAAATGATTGATTTTAGAAGTAAATATCTTACTAACATCTTTGTTGAAACTTCTAAAATTTTTACAATAGCATTTGGAATTAAGATCTGGAACAAAAAAATTAAACAACCTAAAAAGAAATTTATTGAGAACATCGGAGTAGTAATACAAATTTGTGTAGTATCTGTTCATTATCAATTTAAAAATGGATAAATAGTTAAAATATTACTATAGGTCTTACCGTTTTTATTTGAATAACTATCATTGGTAGAACTTAAATTGTAATTTTTTAGAAAACAATTATATCTTCCATTACTATTATAATACTTAGGTTTATTTTTTATCACACCTTTAATTACTGTATGAGAATCCTGATTAGGTTCAATCTGATCTAGGGAAAGATGGCAAGTGATATTTTTTTCAAAATTATGATGATTTTCTATAGATTGATCTAAAAATGAAAATATATTTTTTTTTTTTGTGAATAATATTTAAAACAAACGTTGTATTTCTTTAAATCCAAAAAATAATTACTAACCTGAACTACTATTATCACATTTGAAAGTCTGTGTGTTACTTGGATCTATAATTTCCTCTGAAATTGTAGATGAATTGTTAGAATCTAAATCGATAATTAAACTATTGTCCATATTATCATATCTTTCAACCGATATTGTCTCTGTGGGTTCATAAAAAATACTCATTAAGCTATTTTTAACAATATCTAAATAATAAATATTAGTTGTGACATATAATATACTTCATAGTTCATATTCCAAGATACAACCATCAAAAATTCAAAATTGTACCCGCTTGTATCTGATATATGCTTAACAAAACAAATCTACATACTGTATTCTTACTTACTACAGTTCAATTATAGTTAATATATTAATTATCGAATTTTTAGTGGAGAATATAAGCTGTGCTCTAATTATTTAAAATTATAACAAATCAATTACCTATATTTTTTTGAAAATTGATTTATTCAGTTAGGTTGAATTAAAAAATTAAGCAAATTAAATGTGACCATTAAAAAAAATTAATTAAGAAAATTTATATTTAGAATTAAGTAGTAAAAAATACACCAACATCTTTTGAAGTATACGTATAGTCCCAACATTTTAGATTTGATTAGACAATAAAACTTAAAATATTCTGAATTTAAAATAGAATAAAATTAATTTAATTATAAATTTAAAACCAAAATATAATATAGTATAAACAAAACTAACTTATTACCTTTTGATTGTGTTTTTGTAATTTCCAATTCGTTTTTTAGTTGTCTTATTAATGATTCAGTAACAATAATAATTTCATCACCCTCAGAATTTGTTTGCACACTTGTTGTAGTTTCTATAAACACACATATAATACGTTTGGTCATTGGTTTAATTTTTATAATTGTTGGGGCTGGGCGGGGGGAATGCTTAAAAGTTTCTTAATTTACCTAAAATATAAGTCACAATAGAATAGTATTAATTAGTTGTATAAATTAGTACCCCTTGTTTCATGACATTGCAATAAATTGAAAATTAGTTAGTACTTTAGAATCTCGGTCATACAAAAGATATCTGAACAGAGAACTGCCAGATTAATGGAAGTTCACAAAAATACGCATGTTTTACATATTGCAAAACATACATTTATTTTATATAAACATAATGGATAATACAAACATACTAATTAATATCTGTGTTAAATAATCTTTTGATAGGACAGGTCTAAAAAAAAAGGTTTTAACTAATTCGTTTCTCGACTAAAGTTAAAGTTTTATGATTTCGCTTTCTTTCTTGTGACATTTAAATTTAACATGTAATAACTAACTGATACACAATACATATACACAACACATCAACTGAATAAAAATAAAATGACCAATTGGTTTATTCGGATTGAATCAGTTAGTCTTATCGTTAACGATAATAGTTAAATGACAATTGTAAAGAAATACCTAATAAAAATAAAATATTTATATTTATATTGCAAAAACTATAATTGTAATTAATTATTAATACAATATTTAATTACCTGTGACTTTCAATGGTTTACTGGTTTTACTGTAATTTTGTGAAATTCCGTTACACTGATTAGAGTCATAGGCAGTTTTAACACGATTACATAAACTTGATGGTTCTCCATTAATTTTCTCAAATTTATTTAATGCTAAAATTTGAAAATAATATAATAATATAATAAAAATATATTTTCAAAACTATTCTCTATTCAGAATGTATTCGACAGTTAGACGTTGCCTAATTGTAAACTTCACTAAGTGTATATATGCCTGCTTTATAGTGAAGTCATGCCCTGCGCACGAGTTAGCTGCAGAATATGTTTCTTCCCATGAATAGAGAATATGCAATAATTGGGATATTTAAATTATTGTATTAAAAATATATTTTTAATGACTCAAATAAAACTATGCAAACTTACATTGTACATTAGAATTATTGTTAACAATAGGATATAACTTTTTGTTAAAATAAGTTCTCATTTTAACATCTAAAACAGAAAAAATATTTAATAAAAACATGAAAAAATGTTAAACATTTAAAATATTATTTTTTACTTTTGTCAAATGCAGGATATAATCTATCGTCTGGATAAGAAATACAAGAGGACATTTCTTCCACTTCATCTGAGATAAAATAAAAACAAATTAATATAAAAATAAATAAAATAAAATTATTACATATTTACTTTTTATACTATCCTTTATTTGAAAGTAATTAATTTCTGGTTCAGAATCTGATTCAAATAATGAAGGTGTTCTTTTTTTATAATAAGTATCTAGTTGTTTTCCAGGACATGGAGAAGAAATTTCATTAGTGAAAACTAAAATACATACAAATAACAAATATTTATATAAAACAAATAAAATTATTTGCTCATACTGATAAAAATAGAATATATTTTCATTTTTATTTATTATTAAAAACTAGTGATAGATTTTTTTTATTAGGGTTAAGGCTTCAACTACTAAGGTCATTATTAGTCTGTGGAACTATGGGGAATGTACTGTAGATTTGTTTACACTTGTGTGTTTGTTTTGGCAGAATTTTTGATTTCTGTAGGTATCTTCCCGATCAGGGGATGGCTGCCCCTCTCTCCAGAAAGATGTTTGCCCTGAGAGAAGTGCCGCCCATGACCGAGGTTCAAACCAGTCATTGCAACTGACAAATAAGTCCGCTCGGCCACTCCAAAGTAACAGATTACTAGACCTTGTTGATATTAAAGTTAAGTTTGGGTCAAGGATTAACTAATTTCTGGGAAAACTAGAGATATCTAAAATTATTAAATGTAATAATAATACTTAAATAAAATAAATAGTAATAATAAAAATACATAAAAAAAATATTAAATATTATTTTAATTAAACACGTGCAAAAAAAATTAATAAAATATAATAGTTTATTACAGCGTCATAATCTAACAATAGCCAGCGTGAAAAATGGATTTTAAATAGCAAAAATTGAGTTGGCTCAATTGGTAGGTATTATATTAAACTAGCTTATCCCGTGCACTTTGTTACCCATTAAATGTACCAATTTTATATGACTCAAAAATTGTTCAATTCGTTATTTAATATTTGGTGTATGGTGTTCAAAATTCATCCTAACTTTTCCATTGCCCGGAATAAAAATTCTGATTCACAGCAGTATATTATAAGGTAGGCAATCTACCTGCGGTAGATCGTGGGCCCCGTGTTGTTTGTACGTAAGTGTATGATTTAACTCTAAAGTATCAAAGTTATTCCAAGTTTTTCCACTTAATTTTTTAACCTATCAAAGTTACACCAAGCTTGTCGTTTTTACTTAATTCAACCTACGGTGGATTAATATAATCAATTAATAAAAAATTCTAACTTAATCTAACTGTACTAAAATCCGATGAATAAAAACACCAAATTTAACCCTTTTTAAATTAGCCAATCTTCTCCCCAGAGGTCTAATCAAATCTACACACAAACATTCATCTATATATATATATATATATAAATGAAGCGAGAAAAATGTATGTTACCTCATCAATCGAGAACAGCTGTTTTTATATATATAATATATTTATATCGACAAAAAATAATAATACAAATCAACAAACATGGTGCCACTGTTGTATTTTAGATATCCCGATTTCCTACTTTTCTGATGGATTTTCCTAAAATTTTCTTTCGGAAAAACCTTCTCCTGGCAATTACGAACATCTTGAAAAAAATTTGAGCCAAATTGGACCAGCCGTTCTTGGTTGATGAGGTAACGAAATTGTTCACACTCCATTTTTATATATATAGATATCCGGGTACCAACGAAATTGAACAACCATTTGACGGCTAGTTTTATTAGGCTAAATTATTAAACTAATGAGTAATTCTTCAATGCACATAGGTATTCACTCCATGTGAATTTAAAATAATTCAAATGACAATATGTTGCGTTTTTTAAAGTATATAGTATATTATGGTTAAAGGTATAGGTATTTTAATATTCAAGATATTAAACTTTTCAAACAATTTTTGGTCAGATATCTAGTATCCATTTATTTGTAATACTGATAATTGTATTTTGGCAAGTTGAAGGCTGTATGAGAGAGCAATATAATAGGCCCTACCAAAAATAATCTAATACACCATGTACAACTAGATTGAGCAATTATGGCTAGATTTATCTTTCTAATAGCCTGAAATGGTAGAATATCTCGCAGTGGATGTAATTACATATCATTTTAGATTTTGAGAGGAGCAATAAATGTATTCATTTTACAATGATCTGTTGTTTTTTAATTTTTTTGTCTGTCATTATACTTTGGAGCAGTAAAGTTGGTTGCTTAATTAAAAGGATGTCAGCGCACTATTCGTTTTTTTTTCAATGGCCCACGCGCAACATAGACAAAACGCATTTACGCAAAATCATTTTTTCTATGCATTTAAGTAATTTTAGAGTAAAGTCACTATTACAAAAAAGATAGAGAATAATATTTTTGAGGGAATGACATATCGATTTTATATTTTATTATTATTTGACTTTGTATTCCACTTTCAAAATAAATAAAAAAATTTTGTAAATTTAAATGATGTTTAAATTGTTTTGAGACAATATTTAGACAAATCAATATGTCATTCCCTCAAAAGTATTATTCTCTATATTTTTTGTCATGGGTGACTTTACTCTAAGATTACTTAAACACATAGAAAAAATGATTTTGCGTAAATGTATTTTATCTATGTTGCGTGGTTTAAAGGTGGTTTCTGTAAGCATGTAGTTAATAATAGGGGGGGGGAGGGTGCAAAGGTATTAAATTCCCAGTACTTATCAAAATAATAGGGAAAAACAAAAAAAAATTAAGATAAAATTGAATTTTATTGTTACTCAAAAATAATAACTGTAGACTTGAAATCTGCACTGAATTTATATAAAAATATACTAGTTAAGATATATTGTTAAATATTATGTGCTAATTTTATGTTATTTGAGTAAAATTTAAAATTTAAATTATAGTTAATTTCTTTTTATAAGCATTTAAAGTTCAAATTTTGTAGAAATTCAGCAAAATCGCTAAAATTTGAAAATTATTTTTCGGGTTAAAATTAATAAAATATTAAACTAAAACACCTCACTTGAACATTTGATAAGAAATGTGTCACAAGTTTATATGTATTTAAAATTTATTGGAAATTAATTTTAAAAAAAAAGTGAGTAAGTGCATTTCACTCTGCTGTACAGTAGGTTACAGGTGGGTCACTTTATAAAGGATGGTATTAAATTTGAATTCAATGATATATCATTGCATACGAAAAACGATTCTGAGCGGTGACAGTTTTTCAGTGTAGATATTTTATATTATATTTATACTGTTATTACTTATTATTAATACGATAGCGAGTAAGTTGAATTAATACTATAAAATTATAACTAAATAACTAAAATTGTTTTCTTGGTTATTTTATATGTAATTTCGTCCAAATTTTAACATAAAATAACTATAAAAAAAAAACTGCGTTTTTATATTTTTTGGTTACAGCAGTGGTTCCCAACCTGGGGGGCGCCCACCCTAGGGAGGCGTGAAAAAATTTCAGGGGGGGCGTGAAAATGTTGAAAAAAAATTTTAATTGTATATTTAATAATAGTTAATTTTAATTTTAAATTATAATTTTTTTCATTGAAGTTGTATTCATATTAATCCAATAACCAACATTAAAGTATAGTTTACATATAAATATTATGCATACATCAATCTTATAGTAGTGATGGGGGAGGCGTGAACTCATAAAATAGTTTGAAAGTGGGCGTGGACCTCAAAAGTTTGAGAACCCTTGGGTTACAGAATAACCTATTTACGTGAACCTTGTTTTAAATTTCCAATCCTAAGCTATAAAAGTTGAACATTTTATAAATTTTAAATTTAATAAATGATGTCAAAAATTGAATTTTAAATAATAATAAAATAAAATTGTGCCAAAAATGTATTTTAGTATTTTTCAACTGCTACTGTAACAATATATCAGGAGCCTCGTATTATATGTTCACTTTTTAATTTTTTAAAAATTAATAAAATAAAAAATGCAACATTTTTGTTAAAAATTAATTCAACTTAAAACCAAGATATTTACAGTTTGATACAACATTGAAATAAACCAATTGACTTACAGTTGTTAACATCATATTATATTTTAATATCATATTTAAATGGAAATTTTAGTTTAGATAATGAATGAAGATACCCAACTTGTAAACATTTAAAAAGATACGAATCATACACAGCCAACCATCGATAGATTTTATATCATCTACAATATTTTAGATTCTGAGTGGAGCAATGAATGTATTGATTTTACAATGATGTGTTTTTTTTATTTTTTTTTGTGCCTGTCATCACTTTTAGGAGAGAAATTTTCTTCAACAGTATCTTTTCTGAAAGGAAAGTGAATCTAGTTGGCACTTTAGAGAGTCAAACGTAAGTTTTCCAGTAGTTTTCAAAAGCGCAGTGAAAAACAAGAGAAATATTAAGGGAAAACGAGAATTTTTATTCAAAATCGACTTTGTTTTTGGTGTAACATTAAAACAAATGACCGTAGATACATGAAATTGTCTCTGGTTGTTTATATTTCCATTTTCTATACATGATAAAATTTTCAAATTATTTTGATTTGTTTTGAATTGTTTAGGGACATTTTCAGTTTCCAATTTTATTAGTTTTTTTGTTTATGGATGTCAATGAAACTTTATTTGTTTTGTAAAAATACTTGAAAATGTAATACAAGACTCCTACTATATTGTTACAATAACATTTCAAAAATATTAAAAATCCTTGGTCACAGTTTTTTTTTATAAGCATTTAAAGTTAAAAAATTGACAAAATATGGAAAAATCACGAAAATTAGCAAATTATTTTGAGTTAAGAATTTGTAAACATTTTTCTTTTAAATCTAAGATTTGAAAATGTAATACTAAATTTCTTATAAGATTATCTACCTTTATCAAAAAAAAAATGTCTATAAGAAAGTCAAATTAAATTTTTATGAGCGTAATAATATGACAGATGAAAAGCCGACATTCGCTGTAATCAGTATTTAGTATTTACTCACTTTGAAGCGTCATATGTTATAAAAAAAAATATACACTATATTAGGTCAATATATAATTATAATTCACTTACTTGTTAGTTGTTTATTTAGTTTATTTCTTGTCATAATACAACCATTTGGTGCTGTCAGGACTGCATTATTTATATCTACTTGAGAATGTTTAATGGATTTTTTTCTTTTATCTAAAAAATATATTAATGCCTAATTAATCATTAGCAATCACAAACTATTTATGAAGACGTGATAATATACAAAAATATATATTTAATTAAAACAGTAGTATTTATTTTATTAGAAATAGATAATATTGTTTAGTAATCTATATGATCATGTAATAAAAATGAAAAGCTGTTAGTTGGTAAGCACATCAATCAAAAATGGCTGACCTGCTTTACCTCTATTTTTTTTTTTTTTTTTTTTGTAATATTTCAAATGAAGTTTTTACAGAAAGAAAAATCGGGAAAACTGAAAGGTCTTTTTTATATAAATGATTGATACATAGTTACATAAAATGTAATTGATCAGATATAATAATTTAAACTTATAATTTGGATATTTGGTCACTATATTTTTAATCCACGTTGCTTCATCCAAAGATAATAGACACAAAAACTACTATACTCCGTTCCACGAAAGAGTGCGAATGGGCGGCGACCAAAATATATAAATAATAATATTTTACGATTAATATATAAATTGTACCATTGTCGAACAATGTTGTTATAATATACAGAGCATAAACTGGTGTAATGATGTTTATTGTTATTACATGTTATATGGTATTTTTAATAATAAAAAAGTAATAAACAAAATAAATTATACTTATTTCATAAAAATAACTCCTATACTGATATATTATATTATAATGGTTAGTTGCGGTTAATATTTGTGGTGCGTTACTAGAGCTGCTGTATACAGAGAGCGGACGCCACATGGTGGAGGAAATTTGGCCTCGCGACGTTGAAGCTAATTCATTTCGATGCGTGTAGAGGTCGCACTCTCTCGTGGAAGAGTATAGACAGTTTTCAATTAAAAGTTATTATAAATGATTATTAGATAGGTATATTAAATGTATAAGTTCATCACAGAATAAATAAATGCATAGTTGTTTTTTACATTTAAACATAAAATATAATAGGTAGGTATATCATCATAAATAACTAATAATAATTAATTACTCACAATAAAAATCATCTGCAACATCTTCATCATTCTCTAATATTCTTAAAAATGACTTTTTTCTCCTCCTTTTTCCATTTTTATTTTTAACGCATGATGTTGTCTTGCGTTTTGGTGACAATATGCCTTTAAATTATAAAATAAAAACAAGTAAAATATATAAACATCTAATGAGAGAGTTTACTAAATAGCACATTTTACGATGCTTATCTTAAACAAACAGCATAATAACATATAGTACTGCAATGTTTTCATGTTATGACATTATTATGTTACAGATATACCATTATATACTTACTATTACTTAGGCTCATGGTCTATGTTAAAATTTCTAATGACCAGCGCTTGAAAATAAAATTTCTGAAATGAAAAAACGTCCGGTTTAGTTTCACGCGGTTATTGCATTGCAATCACAGCCGAGTAGTACCTATTACACCAACAAAGACGATTGAGAAGAAAAACATGCGTTTAAATAGGAAATCTACATGTTCAGCCGAATCAAGGATAAACGTAAGAATACGTTTAAGTTGTTTAACAGATTACTGCCTTATAATAATTATTAACAAACAAGCAGGTCGCAACTAGTAACGAGCTAGTGCATGTTATGGATCAAACATGAAAAACGTTTTTATGAACAATAATATTATCGTAACTATTGTAAATTAGAATAATATTCGTCGAGAATAATACTCAAATTCAAAACTACACAGAACAATAATATGACAGATGAAAAGCCGACATTCGCTGTAATCAGTATTTAGTATTTACTCACTTTGAAGCCGCTATCACACCGGCGACGACTGTGTACAAAAGACCACGGACTAAGATAACGAGCGTCGAATGATAACATGCGCCAACGTGTCATTTTGGCATCGGGATCGCGCGCATCACGAAGGCCTCTAGGCAGCTGTTTGAAATTTTAATATTGCACGACGGCATGACGATCGTGTTATGTCGTTATGATATTGTGTTTAAATTAAAATTAAATAGTATATTGGTTAAAAATCCTGAATCGTATATTCGTATGAATCAGTTACGTATGACAACGATTTGTATGAAAAATCATAAATCATAATTCATAATGTAAGGACCATACACGATACACCTAAGGGATAAGCTAATGAGCCATAAGGTGCAACGAATGACAATATGAGATACTATAATTTAACACGAACAATTATTCTTGTATATACCAAATATATTACGACTCTACATATTCACATTCAAAGCCGGATTATAGGGGGTGCAAGATTTTAAAGGAGCACATTTTTTAAAGAATGTCCTGTTTTGAGAAAAAAAACTATAAGCAATTATGATTTCTAATAGGTACCTACTCGGCGTGCGTAGTCACATAATATTATAGGTACACGTTTCCACGAATTTACTTCGACTTCCACAATAATTTTTTTGTTGTTATTAATAATATGATTTCTAAATTGCCTAAAAGAAAATTTTTTACGGTAAAATGTATGATAAATTTGATTTTTTATTTAATCTTGAAAATCTTGGAAAGCGGATGATATTGAAAATAATGCAGATCACTTTTAAAATATTTATTGCGATGATATAGAAAAAAATTTTATTCAAGAAGCATTGCAAAAAATGAGTTTTATAGTGAATTCTATTTTTCCCAATCAGATGAATCAAGCCAAGCTAAACCAAATAGGTACACACAATTGTTATTAAATAATATTGTTACAATTACATTTAAAAAATATTAAAAATCCAGTCACAATTTTTTTTAAAAGCATTTAAAGTTCAAATTTTGACAAAAGGTGTAAAAATCACGAAAATGTGCGAATTATTTTAAGTTAGAAATTCCTAAAAATATTTATAATTGTATACAAGATTTCTTAAAGGTTATACCTACATTTATCAACAAAAAAAAATGTCTATAAAAAAGAAAGTCAAATAAAATTTTTTTACAACATTTTTAATATTCATTCGATTTCTCATCAAAAAAAAAATATCTTATTTACTAGCTATTATAAGACCCTGAGTGAAAAAGAATTTTTTTTTACTATTACATGTATTGGTGACTAAAAAATTATGGTGACCACCCGGTTGAGAATCGTTTGTGGTCTAGAATTTTGAAACTTTTTTCCATTAATTGATATATTGTTATTTATTCTACAATCTACAGTAGACTACACGATAAATTTAAAAAATATTTAGAAAAATTTTAATCTAGGTATGTAGGTACCTATACCACGAAGTACGAACTTACAATTTATAAATTGATGTGAATAATTTACATGCGGTACGTCAGTATTGACTTAGAAGTTAGAAGTTCATTACAATATGAGAAGAGAGGAACTAGGATGCAAGGATGGATGGATAACTGCTGTCTGTTATGTAGGTATAGGTACTTTGAATACCTACAGGCTACAGTTTTTGGCGATTAATTTTTATAATCGTTGTTCTATCGTGCCGGGGAATCATTTAACGTAAAACATTCATTATTCAAAAAGTAGGTATTAATGTTATTGAAAACATTTATTTTACATGGTTTCAAGTTGTTACAAAACAACGTTTTTATTCAAAAATTATTGAATATTAAATATAGGTATTTGATAGGTACCTAAAGATATAAGACAAAACGTAAGTCTCAATACGCTCATATTGTATATTAATCTGATTTGTAAAATTATACATAATTACAGTATATTTTATTTGTACATGTACATATATCATATATTATGATGATTGCATTAGATAATATTTAAAATAATTTTTTTTTGTGTCATATTGTGTTATTACACTTATTATTAACATTTTTTTTTCGAATTACCTTATAGGTTCGTACATTATACTATTACATATTATTATGATGTATATTTACAAACAGCTGAGTCCAGTGGTGGATCTAGGATTTTTTCATGGGGGTGATAAGGTGAAGATCTCGTATTCTGTAGAGTATACACCATCCTGATGGTAAGAATTTTTTTAGTCCTAAAAATGAATGTGCCTATAATATTCAAGAAGTTCCAATTTTGTTTAGAAATGTTCCGAGCCTAGTGAACAATTCATGTTATATAGAGTATTTGTTTTACATGAAGCAACATTCCAAGGTAGGTGCTATAGCACCCTGGCACCCCCCCCTCCCCCGCCACTATATACGCGCCTGGCTGAGTCGTTAAAACTATATTGATAATTGATATACCAGATATACCTACGTATTTACTTGTAACTTATATGTATTAATATTTAATGAATCAAAATAACCTGCTCGGTAGGTATACTATTATATTACAAACTTATAGAACACAAAAATACTCAATACCTACATATTTTAAGAATTAGGTTATTATCCAAAGGTATGATAATTTAGTTCATTTTTTTCGGTGTAACAAAATTATTTTTATTTTTTAATCAACATTTTTAAAATGTTTTAAGCTCAACAGATTATTTTTATGAATTGAAACATGTATTTAGAATACTACTGTGTTGTTTTACGAATTAGCGCACCTAAGATTAATTATATCAAATAGTTTTTCCATTATAGTTCATAGGTATGAGGTGTCACTAAATCTTTTTTCCAATGTTACCCCACGAAAATGTTTAGTGGGACTGGTGGAACCCATTATCGTCTTGAATAGTTAATAAATATACGTCAGTACTTAGTACTGCAGTGACAACAAGTTTTTCTTTTAAAGTACAACAAAGAAAGTCGTAAAAAATAATAATAACTTTAACAAAATATAAAATTGGAAAATTGGAAAATTCATAAAACATTAACAAATTTGTCATGAATATCGTTTTATTAGATGTTATCGAATATAGACAATCAGGATTTACGCTTCGGCATCCTCATCGTCGTCATCTCCTTCGCCTTCCTCATCGACCGTCGCGTCCTGGTACTGTTGGTATTCGGATACCAGATCATTCATATTTGACTCAGCTTCGGTGAACTCCATCTCGTCCATACCCTCGCCGGTGTACCAGTGCAAAAATGCCTTGCGCCGGAACATGGATGTAAATTGTTCAGACACGCGCTTAAACATTTCCTGGATGGCTGTTGTATTGCCGATAAATGTGGCCGACATCTTAAGGCCCCTCGGTGGTATATCGCACACCGCAGTCTTCGTGTTGTTCGGTATCCATTCGACGAAGTAGCTGGAGTTCTTGGTCTGTATATTTAGCATCTGCTCATCAACCTCTTTCATGGACATACGTCCCCGGAATATGCTAGCAGCCGTCAGGTATCGGCCGTGTCTGGGGTCGCACGCTGCCATCATGTTCTTGGCATCGAACATCTGCTGCACCAATTCCGGGACAGTGAGCGCACGGTACTGTTGGCTTCCACGGGATGTAAGCGGCGCAAAGCCAGTTATGAAGAAGTGCAAACGTGGGAACGGTACCATGTTGACGGCCAGCTTCCGGAGGTCTGAATTGAGCTGCCCGGGAAACCGGAAACAAGTGGTCACGCCGCACATTGCCGCCGATACCAAATGATTCAGGTCACCGTACGTAGGAGTGGTGAGCTTTAGCGTCCGGAAGCATATATCATACAGCGCTTCGTTGTCGATACAAAATGTTTTGTCGGTGTTCTCTACCAACTGGTGGACGGACAACGTAGAATTGTATGGTTCCACGACTGTGTCGGATACCTGTACCGGATATGGAAGATGAGATTAGAGAAACCAAGTTTAAAAAACTTGAAATACATTTTGGGGATGGCTATACCTTGGGTGATGGAACGATACTGTATGTAGTCATGATCCTATCCGGGTATTCTTCGCGAATTTTTGATATCAAAAGTGTGCCCATCCCGGAACCAGTTCCGCCACCTAGCGAATGAGTCAGTTGAAACCCTTGCAGGCAATCACAACTCTCTGCCTCTTTCCTGAAAGACGATATTGTATACGATATAATCAATGTGGAGGTTAAAAATCGAATATTATTATATTGATATACCTGACTACGTCTAGCACTGAATCCACTAACTCGGCACCTTCCGTGTAATGTCCTTTAGCCCAGTTATTGCCTGCACCAGATTGTCCAAAAACAAAGTTATCTGGTCGGAATATTTGTCCAAAAGGGCCAGATCTTACCGAATCCATTGTCCCAGGTTCCAAATCTATAAGCACTGCTCGAGGAACATACTTACCACCTGATAGATTAAAATATTATTGTGAATTTTTTTTTCTATGTACATTTTAATTAACTACGTCATATCATAAAAATGGTTCATAATACAACGTAATAGCTTTTGTTTAAATGTTGTATATACCTATAACCTATTCGATATACTTATTGGTATACCATGTATCTATTGTCATTAATATTGTGTTCAAATATTTAATACAACCATTATTAATTTATACGTATAATCCATTGTTTATATTATGTATGAATCGAATTGATTTAGTAGGTGCTTACATAATAATACAGAAGTAAAATAATAATAAGCACCAATTGTTTTTACAGATTAGGTTATATCAATTAATCGTTATTCGATTATATCAATTATTTTCTTAACGATTTCTCGTACAGTCGTACCTATATAGCTTAATTCACATTACAGTTACAATTACAACCAGGGGCGTCATTTCAGTTTTTTTTCTGGGCGTGCAAACTTTTAGGCAGGCCAATTTTGACATTTCACCAGGCCATTAAAAAAAATATATATTTATATATATATAAATGTAGGAAACCTATGCAAACCTATGTAAATATTCTTTCCTTCCCTTTTATAATTCTAATTGAAACTCATAACGACTAATGCAACTTTTAAATAGCTAGCAATTCAAAGAATTAAAAGCTTATAAAGTTATAAGCAGTTAAAGCAACCAGCTAATGTCATTACTGTACATTATACAAAAACTTAAAATATATATATTTTATATTACCTATATATGAAAACATGTATAAGTTAATTATGACGGCGCATTGGAGTATTAATGGCAGGCCAATTGTTAACATTTTTTAAGTTAGTGGTGCCATTGCACACCCTGCCCCCCCCCCCCCAAATGACGCCCCTAATTACAACCTAACGTTAATAAATAAATAAATAATATTTTGTTAACCGATTTTGAAGTTCACGATACCTATACCGTACTTTTTGATGTATTAAAATTTGTTGGGCTATATTTGTTTTTGTTACATTTGAACGGCGCCCACCAGACACATTATATATTATAATAATAATATGATTAAATGTTTTTCCGTTCATCGAAGAAAATATCAAGCTTTTTATATTTATCAATATTTTATGAAACTCGGCATACAAATTGTATTATACTGTTAAATATTTACTAATAAAGATCATTACCAAGTGCTTCGGTGTAATAGACATTGATTCTTTCTAACTGTAGATCGGAATCTCCATGATATGATCCGGTTGGATCAATGCCATGCTCATCGGATATTACTTCCCAAAACTAAACAATTATTCAAATTAGTACCTACTTAATCGTAGTTTATAATAGTTATACAACTTAGTATGTTTATGGCAATATAATATAATGTACCTACATAATGTTTATGCTAATGGAACTCGAAGTTGGGTTTTTTATTTTGTATATTATATTACCTTTGCACCAATTTGATTTCCACATTGTCCAGCTTGCAAGTGACAAATTTCACGCATGATTATTAATTAATAAATTACAAAATTAATAAATAAGTATAAGTAAGTTAGAACTCAAGTTAGAACACCAAATATAACAGACGAAAAGTACGCAACAATATAAAACAATTGTCAATTTGTTTGGATGTAAACAATTAATATTAGTTCGTAGTTGTAGCAAAATTAAAGTAGCCAGCACTATCTCAGAAATTCAATAACTCAATTTTTACTTAAAATGAATGTTCAATTATAATTTATTGTATAATATTATATAATATCATATTATAACATGGATGTACCTACCTATTCTTTCGAGTATCTATGTGTATTAGAGTCAAATATAATGATAACGTTTAAAAGATGGGAAGCCGGGAATCTGTTGTTATGGTGGTGTAACGTGCTCAACTATAGTTCTAGTTGAAGTGATGGAAGTGGGGCTGTTATTTTATAGGGGTAATGAGTGTGGTGTAAAGATTCTAATTTGTAGATGTATGCGATTGGAATTTAAAACTGGTTCGATATGTGAGTTCGATGAGCTATCATAAATTAAATAAGGGACAACCACAGATATAAAATATCTGGTATTTTATATCTTTGGGGACAACGCAGATACAAGCGATGCAGGTTGTGGCCTTTGAATGATACCACGGAATACGGAGTGTCACAGCCAGTGGAGGCATGAATAGCTATTTTATGAGATGGCTGCCTCATGCAAAAGTTGGGGTGGGTTATGCTAGGCTGTACATGAGGGGGATTTCAAGGGTTCAAACCCCTCCTAAAATATTTTATAGTTAATACATTTAATTTATGTAACTTAATTATAATAATTTACCATGTGGCCATGTGAGTATCTATATATTATATATTATATGTTACTATATGATAACTAGGGCTCGGATTTATAATATGTATATTTTATATAACAAAAGTATGTATGTATACAATAAAAATATGTATATACATATGTGTTAAAGAATTCAAAATATGTATTATCGAAAAAAAAATAATAATTAATAATATAATAAAATGTAATAAAAAATGTATATTTATCTAATTATATTGATTACAAACATTAATAAACATTTATTTTTAAATTTTCGAAGCCAAAAGATCGCCGATATTGTCATAAAATCTTAATAATAATTAATAATAAAATAGAATGTAATAAAAAATGCATATTTATCTATAGTTATCTAATTATCTTGATTACAATTAATAATAACCTGCACTTTTAAATTTTCGAATTCAAAAGATCGTCGATATAATATATAGTCATGATGACCTTTCAATTATTCTAAATCTGAAGAAAAGACATTAAAACAGTTTAATTGTATAAATATGTGAGAAAAAATTGAATAATTGTGAAATATGTAAAAACATGTATTCATGACAAAATAAGTAAACATATGTAAAAATATGTAAAATCAAATATAGTTAATTTTATCAAAAATATTGTGAAACAAATTTATCACTTGCCGAAATTAGTTTATCATGTCGCAGAGAAAATAAGTATTTACATATAAATCCTAGTCTTAATGATAACTATATTATGTTTGATTATTGATTATATTGTTGAACATTTTATTATAATTAAGTTAATTCAAATTCTGATGGCGTTTTCTATAATATAAGATAATATTATTATATTATACATAGATAAATCACACACTATTAAAGATGTTTTGCTGACGGACGCGAAACGTCTATAGGGCAGGTAGGTACTTAATATATTATCGAACAATAAAATATCATCGCCCGCGTATTGCCATTTTATCTCAAATTAATAATTTTTTCTTCATATTTAACAAGTTACTTTTTGATCGTCAATTATATAAAATGTACCTATGATAATGTTTTCTATCACTCAAATGCATACTTCTGTGATCAAATGTCCGTAATAATAATAACGTTTCATAAAATTCCCGATACCGTTATATAATGTATTATAACCGGTCACTCTAATCATCAATTGATCAATAAATACGTTTTTAATTTTCAAGCATTTTAGTGTGTTTATGTTGATGTTTATGGAATTAGATCGAAAAACAATATTTATAAATCCGAAGGTAGCCAGGGAAATTTGAATATAAGCGCAATTGATATATTGACCGTAAAATATAAAAAGCGCAATTGGTACACTGACCCTAAAATATAAATTTTGTTTTGGCGCAATTGGTCCATGCCCAATTAAAACAACCGAGAACGAAATAAGTAAAAGTTCTACATCGACCGCAATAATTACACATATACACAAACTACAGCGGAATTTACAAATGATATTATTGATATTGGCTACTGTTTAGATCAAAAGGTTAGTGATGAGTTAAAATATAAGTTACTTACTAATGTTTGGATAACCGATGAAAATGTTACATTTCCTATGTCGGTAAATAGAAATTTAAAATACAAGATTTTGGAGCGGTGTGTAAATGTTGTGCTATATTTTATCATAACTTTATCAGTAAAGGTGCACACAGAAACCGTGGTTAGATATTTGTCAAAAAATTGATCCTGTACGTGCTAATCAAATTACCCACAATGAAAATTCAAAATATTATTTGATTTAAATTGCTTTTGACATGACAGTTTAAAGGTTTACCCACACATTTCTATACATAAATATTGTTGTAGGTAGTTGAAGAAAATTCAGTTGTGCTTGACAAAGAAACTCTTGAAAATATTCTCCTAAAGGACGATACTGAAGATATTAAATTGTTGTTATCTATTGCAGGCCTGTTACCGTAGAGGAAAAACATTTTTGATTAATTTTATCTTAAAATATTTAAAAACCACAATAAATAATCATAATAGATATTTATATAAAACATAGGATTAATAAGTAATAAGTAATAATATTATAGTATTAATTTAACCTAATAAACGATGATACTTGTTGAATGGGTAATGAAGATACAACATTAAAAGGGTTTTCCTGGTCCAATTGACAAAGAAGTGTAACTCACAGTATTATTTTGTGGCCAAAATTATTTAAAGCCATTTAAGAAAAAGTTATCGAGCTTGTTAAATTAAATTATTGTTCTATATTAAATTAAAAAATTATTAACTCGTCCAGCCTATTCTATAGGCAGGTAAATGTACATATATTATTATAGTGTTTATCGATCATAAGCGTGAACATTACCAAAAGTAACAGTTAAGGTATAAACTTCACCAGTGCACCATCCTCTTCTAAAAATAAACATGGCAATTGATATTTCGTAATGAATTAGACAAATATTATCGTATTTTGAATTAGTATAAGTTGTAAAATTGTATTGACAAATGTAAAATAATATTTTCTAACAATATAAGATTCTAATAATATAAGAATCTAACTTGATTGTGGAGACGAAGGAAACCGGTTTGTTTGTTTATCTATTATTATTATTATTATTATTATTATTAATTATTTATTTATTTGTTTGCACTTGCATTTTTCCATTTGAAATAAATATTATTCATGGAATAAATAATTTATTGTTTCATATTTTTCTACCTTATCTCTATTCTAAAATAAAAAGAATAAAATTTACCACTCCAGTGGTTGAATTCAAAATGTAAGATATATCATTTTCAGAAATTAGCAATAACAATAACTACAATATGTAATTATATTATATTATTTGTATAGCCAAAAAATAGTCTTATATTTTTAAATAAAATAATAAAAAAATAATTTCTTCCGGAGGAAGGTCGGGCAGCTAGTTAACTATATTGAAAAATAAATAGTCGATTAGTTCGTTATTAATTATAAAGTTTGCAATCTGTAAACCGGGGGAGTAACTATCTCTATATTTTAGATTACTATTATATATTATATATATACTATTATATATTATAATATTATGATATATCTTAATATATATAAATCTCGTGTCACAATGTTTGTCCAAAGTTATCCCTATTT
>NC_042493.1:85384724-85388213 GCF_005508785.2 Acyrthosiphon pisum | reverse complement strand
TCCTCTTAAGGGGGGTTCACAACGGGAGTAACGTGTGCCCAACATTTTGTTGCCTTTGGATTATATATTACCAGTAAACGACAAATCACATTGAGTTGTGAACATTTAAATCCATATTATAATATTAAACTGTTTAATATTATATAATATTATATAATATATTAGTATATTACTCAATATTTAACTGAATATTTCGTCTATTTAATATTTTCAGTTTTAAGGCGAATTGTGTAGGCAAATTAAAGTGGTTAAATTTGTGAAACTTCAGTGTGACAGAACGTCAGTTCCTATATTTATTGGTATGTGTCAGAAAATTCTTTAATCATTCTTGTCAAACATTTGATATGTGTACAATATTAATTAGACTAATTATACGTTATTTATAGCCTTTCAAATTTTTTAAATTTTTAATTGTATTTATTTTAAGGGTCCCGGTGCCAGTTTTTCAAACTTTCCACAATTCTATAAAGTTCGAAAATTAAATTTTATATTTTAGTTGCCACCTCAGTTATAAGACTTTTCCACTAATTTACTAGCCGATATCTATTTTTGGGGGGGGGGGGGGGGTTATAGGGGTTGATAGGATGTACCTTTTAAATCGAAAAAAATGACTTTATGAGAATAATTCTCAAGCTTTGTAGAATTGTCGGATTTTGATGACAGTTTTTTTATCTGAAAGAAGAAGACTTTCTACAGCGCGCATCGATCTCTGATTTTGTATTTTATTTCAAATAATTGTATCAAAAAATTTGTAAAAAAATGCTTTTTATCTTGTATTTTTTTAAGAATAAAATAATGAAAAACAGAGATCGATGCGGGCTTTAGAATAATTCCATCTACCAATTAAAAAAAGAAAGTTATGAAATTTGGTTGATTCTACAAGGCGGTATCGTTATTCCCGCAGAGTGTATTTTTGAGGACAAAATGGCATCGACACCGGGCGCCTAATGTGATGATATTACAAAATACTAAAAAATATAGAATTAATAATTATAATTTACATATACATTGTACACCTATTGCATGCATATTATTGTAGACCTACTGTCATTTATTTTCTTGAGATATTATACTATGTAACTAATATATTAGGTATTATTATTTATTATTATACAATAGTTATACATTTATAAGTTTATATAAATATAACAACTAATAATATATAATAATCAATGTTATATTGATGCTAAACTGAAAATTTCTAAATTTCAAGATAACGTTTTTGTTTAAATTTAAACAATGTCAACGAGTAAAATAATCATGTGATAGGAACGGAATAATACTAATAAGTATATATGAATTATAGTTTTGAGTCTACAATAAAATATTTTCATGGAAATTACGAGGCCAATGAAAGCCGGCTTATATTTTTAAGTATACTGTAAGTAGTTATGAATTATGAAGTAATAGGCTTACGTCCTACAGTATTTCTCAAAACAAAACTTGATACTTAGAAATCAGGAGGAAAAAACAACGAATACTCTTAGTAAATAAAATGTATAAAATAGTGCAGGACGTCGCGTCGTCGCTGTTGGTACTTCTGGTCGATAGAATGAGAATCTGGTATTAGGGGTTCAGAAGGTGTCTGCTAGTAGACGACGAACAATTGAAAAACTGTTTGTGTTTCACGCAGTTGCTAGTCGAAATCGTACGTCAGGAGTTGATTTTATCCTTATTTCTGCAACCAAGTATTTCGATTTAAATTTATTCGATCCTCAAATAATATATTACACAAATATCAATGTATACCAATAAAAAATATAGCAATAGGTATACAGCAGTCGTTAAGATGCTGGTATGCTATTATGACAGTATTATCAATATGTGCATATTCCATAATAATATTATATAGACTATATTATATAGACTAGTAGGTACCATAGGCTTGTTTACGGGAGGGGCCGGGTGGGCACTGGCCCCCCGGCAGACTATGCCTCCAACAAAATCATGCCAGGATAAAAAAAAATCGTATGTACCCTGCAGTACATATAGATTTTGATTAATTGTAATTTTTTTAGTTGGGTACGCATTTATTAATTAGTGATTATATCATCATTATAATAATATTATGTTCATCAATTATTTATATATCTATATAACATACAATGGTACTGTTGTGCCCATTTACCAGGTCTTGCACTGTGATATCACAGATTAAATACTATTTTAACTAACCAGTGATCATATTGTTTTATTAGCTGAAAATATCCAATTACCAATTATCATTTCAAAAATGTGTTTAGATATTTTACGACTTGTTAAAATTATTTAAATTTTGTCAGAAACTCAAATTATTTATTACTGATTAGTTAATAGTTTTACAATTTGTATGTTGTCTACCTTGTATTATGGATGGGAAAAAAGTATTTTTATTTTTTTGACAATGGTTATACTTTTTGATCATAATTAAAAAATATTCCTACCATTGTGAATTTTGTAATTCTGTACTACTGTAGTAGTGTAGTACTGTAGAACACAGATTGACTATTCCGACTTCCGAGAATATGAGTGAGAATTTAATTTTAAATAGATAGATAGATTTTATCCATTTTGATAGATTATACGTTATTAAATCTTATTAGTGTTGTTAATTATTACTAATTAGTAATTAGCACTTATTATAGTTTTTGAAAAGAGTAATTTTTGGCTTCTGTTTTCACAAAATATTAAATAACCATACTTATATCGGTTTTAATTTGTTTAGATAATATTAAATATTGAATAATTACCTATAATTTATTTGTATTAAAAAAATGTCTTTTTGTATTATATGTACATTAAACCTTCGATATATCTACCCGATATAACTAGGTATAGAATGTGTATAGGTAATAATCTTTACTCAGCCACTCAGCCACTCAGATAATTTATTTTTCAAACTACATTACTCATTAGGGCTGGTACAAAGGGCCCGTCCCCCCTTGGATTTTTCCTGGGCCAATTATCATAATCATTATGATAAATTAATGAATATTACAAAATAAATAATTTTTACCGAGTGATGCTTATTACGCTCTTTTTTGTGTGATAGTTATGACCGTTGCTTTTATAGCTTTATGGCACTAGTGATGGGGTCAAACGCTGTTTCAACCAAGTTTTTACCTTTTTGATAAAAAAAATTAAATGTTCATTATAGATTGTGAGTGGAACGATGAATGTATTGATTTTACAATGATGTGTGTTTTTTTTTTATTTTTTATTTTTTTTTGTGTCTGTGTACACGATAAGTAGTCGAAATAATGCTTTGATTTTCAACTTCAGTATCTTGTTCGATTGGAAAGTGAATATCGTTGGTGCATTGGGGAGGTCAAAATTTAAAATTCCCAGTAATTTTCTAAAGCACAAAGAAAAACCAAAGAAAAATTAAGAAAAACGGGAATTTTTACGCAAAATCGATTTTTCACAAATTGAATTTGGGTTTTGGTTTATCTTTAAAAAAATGACCGTAGTTACATGAAATTTTGACTGATTGTTATATTAGCATTTTTC
>NC_042493.1:85381868-85383250 GCF_005508785.2 Acyrthosiphon pisum | reverse complement strand
AAAAATGTTATCGTATATATAAAATGCTAATATTAACATTCAGTGAAATTTTCAAGTTTCTACAGTCACTCGTTTTTTAATTACAACAAAATAAGAAAATTGTTACGTAAGAAATCGAGTCAATATCAAATGTTGTAAAAATATGAATTTCAAACGCCCATAAAAATTTAATTTGAGTTTCTTATAGATATTTTTTGTTTGATAAAGGTAGATAATATTATAAGGAATCTTGTATTACATTTTCATATCTTAGATTTAAAAAGAAAAATTTTTATGAATTTATAACTCGAAATAATTTGCAAATTTTCGTGATTTTTCCATATTTTGTCATTTTTTGAACTTTAAATGCTTATAAAAAAAAACTGTGACTAACGATTTTTAATATTTTTCATCTGCCTTTGAAACAATATACTAGGAGCCTTCTATTAAATTTTCAAGCTTTTTTATCCAACAAATAAAATTTTATTGATATTTTTAGAAAAAAAACTAAAAAAAAATGAAAACTGACAATGTCCGTAAAGAGCTCAAAATAAGTCAAAATATTTTGAAAATTTTATCGTGTATAGAAAATGGAAATGTAAACATTCAGTCAAAATTTCATGCATCCACGGTCATTTTTTTTAAAGTTACACCAAAAACCAAAATCGATTTTCTCGAAAACAGATTTTGCGTAAAAATTCCCGTTTTTCCTTAATTTTTCTTTTGTTTTTCCCGGCGCTTTTGAAAACTACTGGGAAATTTAAATTTTGACCTCCCCAATGCACCAACGATATTCACTTTCTGATCGAACAAGATACTGAAGTTGAAAATCGTAGCATTATTTCGACTACTTATCGTGTACACAGACACAAAAAAAATTAAAAAATTAAAAATAAAAAATAAAAAAATAAAAAAACACACATCATTGTAAAATCAATACATTCATCGTTCCACTCAGAATCTAAAACTGTAGATACATGAAAATTTTACTGAATGTTTATATTAGCATTTCCTATACACCGTACAATTTTGAAAATATTTTGACTCTTTTTGAGCTGTTTACGGACATTTTCAGTTTTAAATTTTTTTAATTTTTTTTCTATAAATATCAATAAAGTTTTATCTGTTGGGCCAAAAAGTGTAAACATTTATTACAAAGCTTCTGATATATTGTTACAATATCAGTTGAAAAATATTAAAAATACATAGGCACAATTTTTTTTTATAAGCATTTAAAGATCGAATTTTGACAAAATTTATCAAATTTTAATTTGAATAATTATTTTGTAGTTAAAAATTTACAAAATGTTCAACTTTTGTATGTAAGAATTGAAAATTTAAAACAGATTCCACGTGAAAATTAATTCTGTTACCAAAAATCTAAAAAATACATTTACACAGTT
>NC_042493.1:85379012-85381594 GCF_005508785.2 Acyrthosiphon pisum | reverse complement strand
TTTTTCTTATACATGATATTATATCATTGAATTCAAATTTAATACCATCCATTATACAGTGATCCACTTGTAACCTACTGTACAGCAGAGAGAAATCCACTTACCCACCTTTTTTTATATTGATTTATACTGGTTAAATGTTTAATTTATAGAAACTAGAAAAATATGATTTTATAAATAACTATAATTATCAAATTAATTGTAACATTCTATTTATTAAAAAAATCAAAATGGATTTATTAATTTAAAATTACATTATATTATAATCAATCAATTAAAATTAATGCTGTGAGATTAAGTTTTAATTAACCATGTATATACCTAATTCATAAATAGTTTTTGCATTCCCTAGCTGTAATAATATTTTTTAAAAAACATGTCACATACAGGGGTGGATAGGTAGTATTTATGTTACAGGGAAATATTTAAAGGGGCCCCCAAATTGAAAAAAAGTTTGGTCGCTTCACTCGCATTAGATATTCAATCTAACACGTTTTCCTATAAATAAAATGTTTCATGCGAAAACGTATTTTTAGTTTGGCGGGGGCTGAGGAAACGGCATATGAGGAAAATGCTTTTTTCGGTTGTAAGGGGTTTTTTGAAAAATTTCGCGTAAGGTCGTACAAATTCGTACAAATTCCGTACTAAATATCTGCATAGAAGTTTCACATAAATAAGTAGTTTTGGAAATAATGGTGGGGGGGGTGGAGAAGCGTTTCTATAGCCCCCTCACACAAATTCTCGTGTAACTTTGAAAAAAAATTTGTACAAATTGAGGGTCTTATCGAACAATTTCGTACAAATTCCGTACTAAATATTGGCCAAAAACAAATTGCAAAAACACAATATGAGAGGGGGGTTAGGGAAACATACGAGGATATTTCCGTCTTCGATTAACGATAAAAATTTAAAATACTACCTATGTTAAAGATCCGTAAGCAAATTCTTGACTAGTCGTGGTATTATTATTATATTGTTAAAAATAACAGTAGATACCTAAGTATTAATAATTTATATAAAAAAATGAATAGTTTTAAATTTAAACTATTCCTATTTGGTGAATATTTTATTCTGCAAAAAAAACAATGTGTAGACCCGAGTGGGCCCCCAGGCCACAAACATAGACGGGGGCCCACAGGGAAAATCCCTTTTTCCCTATGGGCCTATCCACCCCTGGTCACATACTTACATGTCGGCATGACAAATTCCTAGGAACCCCTTTGACAATCAGCCCTATACTTTAGAGAAGGAGAATGTGTTTAGGTTATAATAATAATTTGATAAATAACGACTATATTTCATATATTATAATTTATAATACATACATTTAATTTACCAACACCTACGTATTTAGGATTTATCTTAGACTAAGATTACATACTAACTTTTTTCGTAGTTATTTTCAAATTAGGTATGTTTGCAGATTTGAAATCTAAACTTCATAAATCAAAATAATGTCATACTGTGGTTTAATTCTTGTTGTGCTAAAATAATATTATCTTAACTTATCCAAGCTCTTGTAGTCTTGTGACCAGGGCTTGCAAACGTTATTATAACGTTATAATATAGCTATTTGACAAAAAACGATTGAAATTTGTAAACGTTTTTATAGGGGAAAGCGATAATAAAAAATAATTAAATACCGCAAAACATAACATAATGATTAACAAAATATATTATATATAATTAAACGAAAAATAACGCAAAACGTAATTTATAGAATATCATTGAATGAAAAATAACGCAAAACAAAGTATTTTTAAATGTATTTACTTAAAAGGTCTATTGGTTTCGCAAAAACATTTATTTCATGCAAACAATGTAAGAATCTAAGAATTGATTATATTATATTCCGTATTCGGTCCTGCATATTATATTCTGTTTCTATCTGCATAAGTTATTATTTTTAAATTTTATAGATATTAACACTATTTTAAATAACGATAAACGAAAAACTTGGATAACGTTTTAATTCTGAATAACGATAAACACAAAAATAATATATTGTAAATAACATAAAACGGAATTTTCAAATGCAATCCCTGCTTGTGAGTTGTGACAATTCTTTAAAAACGTACCGACCAACCGACCTAATTCTCTCATGACTCATTCTGTAGGGTTTGACTCACTAGACTCAGGATAACAAACGCTGAAGTGTGTGATTTGACTTTTTAATTTTTGAAAGGAAGTTTGACAGTATAATTAATCATAAATATGATATGATTGAAATTAACTTTTAAGTCAATGTACCAACGTACCATAGAGAATGGTAACGCAGGTTTATGGTATAAATATAGCTTCAAATATTAGTCTAAATATTTTCAATGTTAAATCTAATACGGTGGGAACTTGATATTATATTATAATATCTTGTTATGATGTTCAGAATATTATTATAGCAACAAAAATAATCTTAAAAAACCCCGTAACTTTACTATGCTGTAAAGTAGGTGCCTAGTATACCCCGTCACAAGTAGGTCACCGTAATGAATGTGTTAAATTTAAATTCAATGATAAATCATTAAAAATGATAATAAACGATTCTCAATGGAGACGGTCGTCAGCTTATATTGTGCCTACAA
>NC_042493.1:85319593-85378912 GCF_005508785.2 Acyrthosiphon pisum | reverse complement strand
TATGTAACTGTAATACTTATAAAATATCTAAGTGTATTAGTATTTATGTTGTACTTTTAAATATTGTTTTGCATAAATAGTTTTTGTTTTTTTTTAATATTTTGTTAAAGGAAGGGAGATGTGGTAACACTGAACTCACTGAACTAGTCTTATCATATCATTTTGTTGTTTAAAAGTTAGTGATATTATACCATTCCTCTGTAGTCTGTGCATAGTGTTCATATGTCATGTTTTGATTTAATTAAATAAATAATTATGTTGTTAATTAGTTTTTTAGTATTGTTATTTAATATTTAAAAAACACCACAAAAACTAAAAAGAATCGAAAATTTAAAATGTCTATAAAAAGCTCCATAAGAAATCGAAATATTTTTTTAAATTATATCATGTGTTACAAGTTACAACAATAAAACAAAATTGATTTTATCTGTAACGGGTAAATATTTCCGCCTTTTTGTAATTTTGAGGAGAGATAATAGAAGGAATTAAATTTTAAAAATCGAATCTTAAATGCTTATTTAAAAAATTTGTGCCTATGTATTTTTAATATTTTTCATCTGTTATTGTAACAATATATCAGAAACATTGTATTCAATTTTCACGTTTTTTAGCAAAAAATAACATTTTACTGATATTTATAGAAAAAAAACTAAAAAAATTGAAATTGAAACTGCAGTTTGTCTGTAAACAGCTCAAACCGTGTTTAAATTTTATGGTGAATAGAAAATTAAAATATAAACATTCAATGAAATTTTCATGTGTCCACAGTTTTTAGTTTTTGAATTACAACAAAATAATAAAAACGCTACCTACATGAGAAATCGAGTGAATATCCAATGTTGTAAAAATACGAACTTCAAATCTTTATAAAAATTTAATTTGACTTTCTTGTAGACATTTTTTTTTAATACAGGTCAACTTAAGTCTAAACTAAAGCTCTAACTTATGAGTAATCTTATATTACATTTTCAAATCTTAGATTTAAAAATAAAAATTTTTATGAATTTCTAACTCAAAATAATTTAGAACTATTTATAAGTATTTTGAATATTTTTCAAATGTCATTGTAACAATATGTTAGGAGCTTTGTATTACATTTTTAAGCTTTTTTAACCAATTAATAACATTTTATTGATATTCATAGAAAAAAGAAACTAAAAAAATTCCTATCCGTAAACAGTTGGAAAATATAAAATGCTAATATAAACAACCAGTGAAAATTTCATGTATCTACGGTAATTTTTTTAGAGTTACACCAAAAACCAAAATCGATGTTGTATCGATGTTGGCAAAAACCGTTTTTGCGTAAAAATTCTCGGTTTTCCTTAATTTTTTATTTGTTTTTCTCGGTGCTTTGAAAGGCGCTACTGGGAGTTTTAAATTTTGACCTTCCCAGTGCACCAACTAGATTCACATCTCATCAAACAAGATGATGAAGTTGAAAATCTAAGCAGTTTCACTGCTCCAAACAATGTTGACAGACATAAAAAAAAAAACAAACATCATTGTAAAATCTATACATTTATATAATAGTTATATTATAGTTCCGCTCAGAATCTAATATAATACTTTAGTATAAATAAATAATAATTATAATTATGTTATTATTTAATGTTTCAATGATATTATAGTATCATTTTAATATTTTAATATTTTAATAATATGAAAAATAAAATGCCTAGAAAATAGAAATGCATAATATTATACTTACATATAAATTACATTTAAAACTTGTTAATAAACTCATCGCGTTAAAAACCGTCGCTAACTAATAAAATGCACGAAACATTAACCGTCAAGGCATTGATATTTTGTCATAATTTTCGTTATTCGTTGAATTTTTATCTTACCATTCCATAATGAGTGTAATGACGAGTTCATTATCGTTATATTATAGTGTGAGTATATTTCCTGTCGTCGATTTGTCATCATTTTAAAATTAAGATTAAAATAGGTGTCGTATCTGCTATTTGGAAAGTGCGATTTTAGGAGGTTTACCGATTGAAAAGTAGTGACAATTCTCAGTTACCATAAAAAAAGTGCACTACTAGGGAGGTTTTACTGTATATCATAAAAATATACAGGTAGATTCTCACTTCCTACTTAGTAATATAGGCTAACAGACTGTCTTCACTCTGAATAGTTTTTCGTATTTAACACGTCATACATTTTAGTGACTTATACTCGATAGTCGATAGTCAATAGTGAACCTATTGTACAGCATAGTGGTTACTTTAACTTTCTCAAACGTGTTTTATCATTCTAAAACTGTGTAGCAGTACAATTGAAGCAATAGAGCCAACCTGCATCATAATTGCTCAAAATTAGTAAGGTACATTATTATTTATTTTATATGGCAGAACGGATCACGGCCGAAGTACAGATATATTTACAGTTACATAATATTTTACCGAAAAAGATGAAAATTCAGGAATTGTCGGTATATCCTATAGGATAGTGATGACTATAGTCATTGTTGACAATGACTGGAAAGGCAACATTTCCGTATTATATTAGACAATGTTATAAATCCGAATCGAAACAAATATCAACCACGCGATTTATCAGTGATCGATCTGATTATGGAACATAGCTATCTAATATCTGTACTATTGACTATTGACTGTAGCCCTGTTATATGTTATCGTTTTTATTATAAAATACTAATAAAAATAAACTCTTATAATAAAATTATAGTGTTATAATTGTATGATGAAAAATTATCGTACTATAAGCTGACATCGTTATGGACACATCCCGCAAGTGACTGTACAGTACTGTTTGTGCATTGAAGTAGTAAATAGCAACGTGTAATAACATTGTGTCTAACAGTGCCGTAGCCAGGGGGTGGGCAATGGGGGCACGTGCCCCCCCAAAAATTTTTTTAGCTTGCTTTATATTATATTATATGTTTGATAAAAATTAAAAGTTAAGGCTATCGAAGTGAACCATTTTGAAGGGGTTGGATTTAGGAAATATTGTACATCCATCGTTAGTACTATATCTATGTGTGTAGTGACTGATCATTAGTGTATGAGTGTGATAAAGAAAACAATAATGGTTTATTTAAGTTTATGTTATAACTTGTCATAAAAAATCTTCAATTCCAAAAAGAGGGCTTGTATCAAAACCTATTTTACATTCGACATATAACTCACGTGCTCAACTGGATTTAATAGATATGCAATCACAAAGCGTAAATGATTTCCGATTTATAATGAATTACCAAGACAACCTAACAAAGTTCGTTGTACTTAAACCATTAAAAATTAATCGTGTGGAAGATTTTCAATTTAATTTTTTATGCTATCATCAATGCCTTCTTTTATTAGGAATTGTCATCAATGACTAGTTATTGGCGTTAATTCCTTGCTAAATCAGGCGTTATCGTTATTGACTAGTTATTGTCAACACTGACTGAATATCATCTTTTCCGGTAACATCTATATTATACAATAGTTAATAAGCATCAAACACGTCAAGAGTATAAATAAATAAAATAATATTTATCAGACAAAAATGAACGGATTGGCAATGCGCATCATCCTCAAGTCTTAACATTTGTTAATTAGTAAATGAAAAAATTGGGGTGAGAACGTTTGGTAAATCACCCTGTATATATTTTATTACATAAAAATAATTCTACTTAAAATAGTACCAATGATAATAATGTGTCTATAGACCTGTTTACAAGTTTAATAATATTTTGCCACAGCAAATTTTTAATTTTAATTTCCTTGGTGTAAATTTTTGTTTGTTTGATGGCTGTTTCGTTCGGGCCTAGGAATGTTGGGTTTTATTCTGACAGCTTCTGTTTGTATGCATTCGACGAGGATTATTATGCTGGATTATTATATCTTTAGCATTATTATGTTATAATGTGTTAAATATTTCTTTGGAATTAGTAAAAGTCTTAAAGTGTCATTACTTATTAGTTATTACATATTACTCATTGTACATTTTAAACATAATATTAAGTTTCTCTTTGGTACCTACTACCCATATATTATATATTATTATGACTTTTAAAAATTATTAAATTTTTTGTGGAACGTTTTTAAATAGGTAAATATATAATATAAATAAACATTTATCAGCTTAATATACGTATAGGTACGTTGCGTATTATGAAGCTATCTCAAAAAAAAGTGTTTTACATACAAAATTGTCATAATACAAAGAATTAATAAAATAGTGGTTAAAAAAATATAAAAATTGTTCATAACGTAGGAAAAATATTGAATAATATGCTTATTTTTTACTTATTCTTGTACGTTATGATACTTTCCAGTTGCCACATAATATATAGTTAGGTTTCTCCCTAGTCATTATATAGGCTGGTTTATTATTATGCTGCACCTGGTATGTATTGGTGCTATTCAACAAAGAGAACAAATACATTCTTTACTCGATACTTTCAGCACCTGTTGACCATCAGCGCAAAATATGATCCAAGGGCAACCCAAAATATACAAAAACGTGCGAAAAAAAAACCTTTTTAACAACACATATACTCAAATATATTATTACTTACAAATTTTTATATTAGTTTAAAAATAATAATTTTAAAAAAAGTTTAGTTTTAAGTTAAGTACTTATGTAATATATTATCATTTATCAACAATACTTTTTATATGAATTTCAATCAGTATCCAAGTTGTCTAAGTTTAAAACCAAATTGTCATTCTACAACAACCTCATAATAATTAAGTACCTAGTACAAATGTAAATAGTCATGTAATATTCATTAGAAATGATATAATGACCTTGCGGGTAAATAATTCACGGGCTACCCAAAAAACATCATTACTTGTCACAATTAAGATATAAAATTTTTTAATGAATGCTACCTACAAATATCATACACCATTATAAAATAGTCCAAAAACATTATATTATAAGACATATAAATATAAGTTAGTACCTCAAGTCCCATATTCTCAAATCTCAAGGATACAAAAGAAGGTAAATCCTATATATTGTCCAGTACCATCTTAGACTGAGGTAGCTATAAGTGCATGTAACCTGATTTAAAAATAATAATATTTTATATGGTAATTCGTGTATTTAGCCTGCGTCACTAAACAAGTATTACAAATTTCTTGGAAAATCTAAAATGTCATGTAAGTGCCTACTTAAATTGTTCTCCGGAGAGCAGAAAGTCTGTATTGCTGGAAGGTTATATTTTCCTAAAATTACAAATAAATAATAACATACTGTAGACCCACTAATCACCGTCGAACCAAATAAAACTGGTTTACAGTGGTGTGTATCAATGTGTGTGTGTGTATATGCATATATCGCAGTTTTTGTGATGCGTATTTAAATGGTTCAACGCTCCTCGGCATGTAAGAGGGGAGATTTGTGCGTAGCACCACAGAACAACCTAACGACGGATCAAACACGGCGGACCACTGCCGACCGCCCAGCGCCGACCACAGTCCACGGCCAACAGGGTTTGACTTCGGAAGTCTGAAATTAATGATTATGTTCATTTGGAGCATAATGACTATCAATTTTCAAAAAAAAATCAATTCAAATTTTGAGAACATATTTAATAACGTGACGGCTAGCTCCTGGCAGAATTTAATTCCATGTTGGAGTTCTGATAAATTTATTTTTTTCTACCTAGTATATTAAAATTATACTTTTCTATTCTATCAATAGAATATAATTATTTCTATACTTATCAAAATAAAATATATTGAGAAAAGCATACAACTGTGAAACTGTATTAGACCAAAAACTGTGTTTGTCGGATTTATCATTATATTATAGCTTTTAATATTATATGCTGCAGGTATATAAAATAAAATCAAAATTAGGATACAGAAATTTGGTTAGCTACAGGTAGTATTTTAATAAGCCGCTCTAAATCCTTGTATTTTTAAAATAATTGTGAACATAATTTAGTAGGTAGATAGTCAGTTTACAGAATTAATGGAATATACCATTAATAATATATACAATAGGAACCTACTATGTATTATAATATTACGATTAACTTTACTTGATCTTGAGTAATGAGTAATGACTAATGACTAATGCATTTGATATAATATGAGTTGGTTTCTTTGTCAAATAAAAGCCTCAAGACAAAAATAAGAAATTTTTTATGCAAACACGCTGGTTTATTGTATATTTTTAATATTTGTGAGTATTATATATTATATTTATTAAATTTCCTGGAAATCTACGAAATGTTTGAATCAAACCTCATTAATAAGTGAGATTTGTGTTAAATTGCCAATTGTTTTATATGATGGCATATAACTATTATAACTTATAGAAGCTATATTCAACGAGGTATAAAGCCATATAAACAATATGCATAATAACATTTATGGTTGTTTCATGATTGAATTTGCAAGGAACAAAATTAGTTTTGGTACTTAAAATTAATGAATAATTCGTCATCTATGAATATATAAGTATTTATTCAATATTGTCTTTAATATACATATAGCAGTGATGCAATGTTAATAAAGTTGTTAAGTGAATCATGTATTTATATTTCACACTATATGATACATCAGCATGGTAATAATTGTGACCTATCTTTTAACACTGTTAATCGTATCTCATTTTTATCAATCATTCTATTTTATTAAATTATTACTTATTAGTAATTTAAGCAAACAGAACCTTTTCAGTGGACATAGTAAAAGTCTTATTTTGCAGAAGCCCTCCCCCCCCCCCCCCAAAAAAAAAAAGTAAATTGATGAAGGTTAACTTATTTTAGATACCTACCCATAAGGATATACAAATTATATTTAATATTAAAAAATGTTATGACATTACTAAGTGTTACAACTGGGCTACTTTTAATAACCATACCTATCAATTACAATAAGTAGGAACAACACATTAATTTAAGTTTCACAAATTATAAATAATTTAAATTATAAATTATAAATTCTATATTTATATTTATCAAATAACAGAGTACATAACTAAAGCTTATTTAATTAATATAGACATCATTAGACATAATAATATAGGATTTAAAATACGAAGTAGCTGGGGACAGAAAAATAAGTTTTTATTAAATTTAAAAATACCTTGTCAGAACGTTGATAAAAAATCACATAAGTATTGCGTTTTTGTAAAATAAATAGTTTTACATTAATATAATACTTCAGATATTAGATAACAAACTATGTTACTTTGCATTTTGCAACCATACGTTTTGTCAACCAATCCTTTCTTTATTTACTATAATATTTATTATTTAATACATAATCACTCGTAGTCTCACGAGTCATGACTAATAGGTACTATAGTCTATACAGTATACAACGATAATAAAATAGATTAACAATTCATTATCGTTGTCGTATATATACTATTTTACTATTTCCTACTATATATCCTATTCTACACCGACGTACTAGTTTTATACCAATGACGTATTTTATTAGCTGACAGGTGACAATTGATCGTGTATCAATATGTTGATTGTATTGACTATTGATGCAATGTATTTACTTGGTAACGAGTAGTTATAACGACCATCACTATTTAGTGACAATAATAATAATACGTTAACATATTATTACATGTTACCGTATTATTATTATTTTTAAATGACTATATCAAAACTTTGTTCCTTGCAATAATTATACGATTGCACCTATAATATGACCATGAAACAATTCATGTCCTTATTACCGCAGCTCGTAGCCCGTATAGGTTTTCCAACGCTTTGCTTAATACCTACCTCCTTCAAAGATTATTATTTGAATGAATTAGAGAACGTCACTTGAAACTCGTAGGTAGGTACATTATATTTTACCATTCTAAAGCATAATTTACTTAAAGTAACTACCAAATTCGGCAAATCCATTTTCGTAAACCAAAACTGTATAAACTTAAAACCATTGGCGCCGAACTTATATGCACGAACTAATAAACCGAACTAATAATATTTCTTCAAGTAATAATTTTGGTCATAATATTAAACTTGGGTAGGATGGGTAAACCAATAAATATTTTTTTATCGACACAATATTGGTAAGAGTACACTGCTAAACGTCTACAACACTGTAGTCTGCCGCTGTTTAAAACTAATAATATTGAGAGTTGATAGGTTATTAGAATATTGACGTTTATAAAACTTAAATGGTTAAGATAAATAGTTTACAAGTTGTTAAAATTAGTGTTCTAATCTTCTTAACATTTATTTTCCAATATTAAAGTTATGTTGAGTTTTTTTTATAATATTGGTGTAGTGCATGGCATAAATGCATAGTATGATGTATTATATATGAATAATTTATTAGAAGTTAGAGGTATATGTACCATTTAAGTGCCTAATGAGAAAATAAGAATGAAAAGCAATTATTCGTATAATCTATAGTAAATGGTTCAAATATTTCAAAATAATCCTTTCATTAGATATTTTTGGAATCGATAAATTGAAAATAATAATAGAAAAAATGTATTTCTGTGTAGCATAAACTGTGGAAGTGTCGGTTTAGGTATAACTCGTATAAAAACATTCGTAAAAAGGTATCTATAGATATACCTATATCGAATGTCATGCATATAGATGTCTTTATTATTTCAAATCAGCATGATAACTTAATTTTATATAATACTTACAATAATTTCTCAATAGCTGCCGGCTGATTTTCGATGTAAAGTTTGATAAAACCCAACCTATTGATCGATATTAAAAAATGTTTAAGTGTTTTTCAACAAAAACAATATCCCATATTAAAATGTATAATACATTTATCCATTTAATAGATTTTGATTTTGATTTAATTGATTTTGAACAAAACACACACAATTTGATTGATATTTCATTGATATCAACATTTTGAGTTTTTTCTTAATCAAAAAAACATAATACGTATAGGTAACGTTTAAAAAGATTACAATCGCAACCGCAACGTTCCGTGTTTATACCAATCGTGATGACGTGATACGAAATAAAAAAAACGTATTTTCCTAATACTCGCTGTGGACACCGTGAATATAGGGTTATTATACCTGGGTAATAAATACCTGTGAATATAATATAGTCGTCTATACATATTATAATAGAATGTGGGGATAAATCTAGTGTGTATGATTAACCCACTCGTACACTGTTATTACACAGGTTTTGTTGCTATTTTACGGTTTAGGTACTATTAAAAAAAACACCACGCGATGTATTATTATCATTATTGTTATTATTATTATTATATTTATATGATTTTTTTAAAGTTCATTTGCGTGTGCAATCGTGAGTAAAAACTAAAGTCGCAAGTCGCCCGGCTGGCGCGTCGACCTCATGAGATATAGGTATACCCATAGTGGCGGCGGCATCGGCGGCGACTCGATGTCAGTGCGCGCTATATAATATGAATTAGTTGGTGCACATGCCGCCGCAGTGTCGTGCCGACGTTCGCTCGAGCAACTGCAGCTGTGATCGCTGCGATGTCGTCAGAAGCCGGTAGATTTGTCGCACTCGCGTCCGGGTAAATTTTTTCATTTACCCTCCCCCGAGTGCCGTCGGTCAGAAAGCGATCAGCATTTCGGCGAAAAATCGCCACTGTGACGATTAAAAATTAATCATATTTTGTACTTTATCGTGACGATATCATAATTAAATATATTGTTATAATATAGTTTACGCGCGCGTTACGATCACGACCAAACCGTCTATCTTCAGTCCGTCCGCCCGCCGACCACTCTCCCGGTGTTATCGCGAAAACGGTAAAAATACCTATAGTTTGGAATATAACGTGACTATAATAATATTAGTTATTATAGTTAGGAATTTTTTTGCCACATCGTCAGCTGCAGCGGTGTTCATAGCGGTTCTATATACCAGTGTCGTAATATATTACAATTAATATATTATAATATACGACAACGACGTGACGACAATATCGCAGAACAATGACCGTTACCTATACAGCAGAGGTGGCCACGTGTAGGGGTTTCGGATGTTTTCTCAAACTTCTATTGAGGTAAGGTTATAACTTATAACATGTTTAATATGTATAGATATTGTATAGGTACCAATAAACACACAATCATTATTGGGTAACCACGATTAAACGTCGCACTATCGTGGTATTATATAGGTAGTCGTGTATTATAATATTATTAATTACCTGTGATTAATTGGTTGATATTTATCAAACGCCACACAATATATACTACTATTTTATACTTACTACCCTTCATTACGCATTAATTGTTTGAATAATAGGCCCATTTGTAGTGTGTTTGTGTTTGTTCAATGCTATACATTATACAGTCTTAGGTATGTACTCGCTGTTATAAAGTGCACCACCATCGTTTGTTTAAAACGTCTCGCAATTTCTAATTTATTGCTATATTTATAAAGTATAAGTGACCTACGATTGGTCAAATACCACCTATACCGTTTATCGCATTACGCATATATTATATATTAGTTGTGACCGTAACGCAAATTTGCATTTCTTACATATATAGTTACATTTAACATCTTACTTACAATATAAAGCAATATATTATTACTAATCTTAAGAAGATGTCACACCCAACATGGTAAATTTGCGATCACGGATCAGTAGATCCAATTTTTAGTTGTCAGCTTTGGTATTAGGACGAATTGACATAATAATAAACTTTAAGTTAAGAATATCGTCTATTTTTATACGTCGGTATTTTTGGACATTTTAATTTTCAAGAATAATGTTTTAATACTCGTAGTATATGAAATATTTTTTACAATTTAAAATGCTAATGTCACGTTTAAAAATTAAAATATTTTACATTTAATAATAGGTAAATTCAGTCAAGTATTAAAACTAAAAACACAATATTATTAGAACTGCTGAACACAAATTTGCCTTGTAGCGCGTTTGTAAAACAGACACAATACATGCGGCACCCTCTTAAGATTCTCCGTATTTAACTTATTATGATGACATTATAATTGAAATTAAGGCATCATTACCAATTATTATTTGAACAATAATTATTGTAAAAAATAATATTGTCTGTTTCTTCAAGATTTTAGAACTTTACAAGTATTTTTAATGTCAATTAATTCCTTAAAAATAAAAATATTAAGCAATGCTTTCAACAAAACACATATAGGTAATGCTATTCTTTATAGTTAATATAATAGGTTAAATTACCTTAATTTCAACAATGTAATCACAATGAATGATGAGAAAGGTTTTAACTTTATTACACGTGTCTAAGACGGAGGAAAATATGCCGGTGTGCCTTCTTAAGTAATTAATGATTAAGTTAAGTTACAAAATCATATAACTCTAATAACAATTATTTTTACTGTTAGTGATTTTTATTAATTTAATTAGAAGAAAGTGTATGAAATAAATAATAATATAGTAGTGATTAGTTGTGATTATCTACGTTGATTATAGACAGTAACAACTGAGGTTGATTTATCGGTAATGACAAATGGATCACCCTCTCTCCGTTTGGTCTTATTTTTTTGCACAAATCAAAATAAATTTACTGATTTTAAAATGTATAAAGGTATTCTATCACAATAACAGCTTTTAGATACGCTAATGGATTTTCATAATTTTATAAAATACCAGGATAAAATTAATAGTTGTAATTTGTGTCAAAAACTGGAAAAATTCCAATATAGAATACACAAGAGATACACTCTATAAACTACTCTATAAGCCACGGACCATGGACAAGTTTTTACTTGGCCCGCGAAGTGCAGCAAATAATCCAAAAATGAACTATTTAGTATTTTTTTATAATCTTCTTTATTTTTTTTTGAGGTTTCTTCTATCTTCAACGAACATAAAATTATTATAGTTATAAAACCAATATATTTAACATAACTACGCTACATGTATTAGTTGGAGTATTGGCGTACAAGAGAAAAATACACTAGTCAATAAATTTAAAATAATATCTCTTCTCTAAACAACGGCGTGCGGTAACAACCATTAAAAACTTATACTTATTTTTCACATTTATAACTTCATTACATTTCTATAAAACTGTAAATGACAAATGTTATTATACATTTTTTTTCTTGCAAAGTTTTTCATTTCTTTTATGGCTCTCAAGTAAAAAGTTTAGAGACCTAGCGGCCGTGCATTTTTAGGATTAGGCTATTCTATTCCCAAAGGTATAGACAGTTGTGCCTTGTATACGGATTACGGGCCTCTCTATAAAAAAAATACATTATCACAAATTATTATTATTATTTTACTCGATCATTGGCCGATACGAAGGACCATGTGATTTAATGTAATAATGTAAAGATAATAGCTTTGTTCGAGCCGCCTTTTCTGTTAGTGTGCGTGTTCGACCTTGTACTGGGGAATTGACTGATCGAACACCGGTTTTTAAATATTTTGCTTTAGTTACTATTATCAAAAACCTCGAATGTTTTATTTTGTAAAATTCAGAATACTAATAATGAAATTAATTTTACTTTCAATTAAATTGACTAGATTTATTTAATATTTAATTTATTTTTCGTATTTCTAAAAATTCCAAAGGAAATTAAAACAAAACAAAACCACTATCAAACACCAGTCAATAGATAGTGTATTGACTATTATATTGTATAAATCTAGTTAAAATAAGTAAGTAATTATAATTAATGTTTGAGTATTATCTTATAATAAGATATATATGTAATAACTACATGTCTACATATCACAATACATAATATAGACCACATAATTAAGCACTTGTAGTTTTCAGCCGTAATTTTAAAAAATAATCACATTTTTTAACGTACCTATATATATTGCATTTTTTGAATTGTACCTATACAATTTTGAATTTATTAATTATACAACTGATACATTATTGTTAAGTGTTAGTAGACAGTAATATTAAATCCAATATGCATTGTCTCTGACAAGCAATTATTAATTGGTCTATGATCGTTAAATTAACAAATATAGGTAATCTAAATATTTAATATTAGTGTTTTTTGGCGGAAAAATTAATTTGAACATTGTTTAGTTTGTATGTAGGTACATAAATACAATATTCCAAACTTTAAATATCAATGTTTGTAATCTTGTAATTTCAAATTGTTATATTGGAGCTTTGATATCATTATCTTCAAAAAAAAATATTATCAAGGTCGGTTACATGATCATTAGGATGGATAGGAGAACATGTATTTATTTTTCTCAATCATAAATCATAATAATTCTCTATGATGACTATTGTCTATTTTTGATTAAATATATTATTCATGTTTTCGTTTCGAATATCGTGTTGTTTTTATATATGGTTCATGATACGAATTCACAATTATTAACTCATGAACAAAGGCAATATTTGTTCATGCTTATAATAGTGCCTATACATAGCTAAAAGCTTGTAATACAGTAAAAACAAAAAATGTTAAAAATTATTTTAGAATTTAATACGATTGTTGTAACTTGTGTTAGTTAATAATTATTTAAAAAAAATGTTTGAATATAATGATAAATATTATTAACTAGATATTTTAATTTATCGTGATTTGTAATTATAATAAATGGGTAGGTAGGTTGTAGGTATATAATTATCATATCATCAATACATATACATCATTTTAAAAAGTAAACTTTAATTATAGGTTGGTATGTAACTAATGTAAGCATTATTTTCTATGAAATTAGGTACTTAAAATAAAAGAGATATTGACAAAAGCATGTATATTAGTATACATACATAAATATACGGACAGTAATTATATATTCACCATATAAGTCTGAAAATTTTAAAAATAAAATTAACTAATCATCTATTGTACGACAAAAATGTAAGTACCGAATTTTTTTTTCCTAGATGATAATTAAACACGTTTGTGTCACAAATTATAACGTTGTAACTTTGTGAATCGCAAAATATTTCCACTGTTCACGATGTACCTACACATTTATTATACCTATTAAGATTTTGGTGGTTCACCGTTTACGATTCACTATTGTTCGTTTCGACCTTTGTTGTAATAGGTACAGTTTCGCATCGTTCGATTCTTGGGTTGTACATCGTTTGCACATCGTCCGCATTGATTTACGTCAAATTATCGTAAGTACATCATTTCTGCATCAGCATATTTAATGATAGTACTGAAAGAATTTAGGCATATCCTAAAGCGCAAGTTGCTTACTAACTTTCATCTTAAAAATTCAATGCTTGTAATTTTCAAATATACACGTATATATTACGAAAATATTAAACAACTGACCTGTACGGATGACTCGTAAATCGTAACCGACACGATAGATTTTTATCGAAATATGTTGCCAACCTATATTTATTATAAATTATAATTATGAAATATTTAAAATTTAATTGAATAAGACAACTTATTTTTAATTGTATATAATTATAATATACCTATACATAGGTATTATATTACTTATTATCGATATATTACCTGTGAATTATAAAAATTGTTGAATTTTCAAGTTCAACCAGAATTTGGTACCTATCTATTAAAAGTTATTTTAATATGTGATATACTGATGTACAAAATATGTATTTTTTAAATTTGTTATACACATCTATTAAATTTTTCAATATTATGTTGATGCGCAAACGATGTAGGTATACGATATTTTGGCACAGGTACATTGCAGGTATATAGACGATGACGAGTGAAGATTTTGTATTTTGAATACCGAAAACTTCAAATTTCTGTTTCAAACTAATGAACCAAGATTAAAAATAAATAATAACAAACTAGTATGTGACGTATATATATATATGGGGTCTGGGTTAATATAAAATTAAAACACAATTTTGAGAGAACATATAATATGAAAGATTGCATCCTGTGTAGTGTATAAGAATAAAATGTTTGTCCGATAACTATATATGTACAACGATTACTTGATAGTTAGGAACCTACTTAGTTATTTTTGTTTATTTCTTCAAGAAAATAATGACTCAACTAAATATTTCTTTGTATGCGGGGTTGATAAAAAGTATTATATTAAATCTGCCTAACAGGCAACAACCCAAGTTAAAAATACAATTTAACAGTTTTAAAATTGAAATGTATTGTTAAAATATTGGTTACAAAATATTACAAAATGTATATAGCTAATATGTAACTAGGATCTATAGTCTATACCCTATGGTAAGACTATATAAATATATATATATTAAATAAATAAAATATATAAACATCATATGGCTAACTATAATATATTATGTTGACACGAAATATGGAAATTGGAAAGCACTCTTCACATAAAAAACAACCTATAGAGTATTATAGACCAATATTATAAATTTATTGAATTTGGCAACGTTGGATGAAAAGAAGCGTGCTTAATCGTAATATTAAAAGTGCTACTCTGATAAGGACTGTGCTCCCTGTTCAATCGTATTTTACATTTTTAACGCAATTTATTTTACACAAATACTTATATGTATTACTATTTGTACAAAAAAAAATATTGTAAATGTTTGTATTTTATTTAGTATATTTTAACAAATTTCCGTCTTTACATAATAAACAAATTTTGAAAATATTTGAAATAAATTTCATTCAAATTTGAAATTAAAATGTTTATGAAAAAACTGTGTTTATTTATTTTTTTAGATTCTTTGGTTATTACTTATGAAAAAGATTGTTTTATATTTTCAATCTTTAGCTATAAAAATAGAACAAACTTTAATACATTTTTAAATATAAAATAATTTGTAAACTTTTGTAAAAGTTATGAAAATTAAACTTAAAATGCTTACAAAAAAAAAAACTTGTCTATGTATCTTTAATATGTTTAATGGCTATTATACTAACTTAAGAAGAACTAAATATTAAATTTTCAAGCTTTTTGACCCAACGCAAAAATGTATTGAATCAAATTTCAAATTTCAAATATCCAGTGTCTGTTAATATATAGCTCAAAGAGAGTAAAAATATTTTTTAAATTATACCATTAATAGAAAATTCTACTATAAACATTTGGAGCACATTAAAAGTATCTACTGTTTTATTTGTTTTTAAGTTACGCCAAAATCAGTTTAGTCAAAAACTAGTTTTGCATAAAATTTAGAAACCAACCTAAACAATTTTAATTAAAACATTATTTCGAGTACTTATCGTGTACACACTATACACACACAAAATCATTGTGTAATCGATAGTTGTTAAACCCGTTCAGAATCTAAAATAGGTACAGTTGTTAACAATTATAAGTTATAACCATACATCAGTAAAACATTTATTATTATATTTTCAAAATTTCACATATAAATATATAATCATATTATATAAATTAAGCTACTTGCCTACCTTTTTATGCTTTAAACATTTTATGATTTATGATAGATGTTTATAATTGGATGATTACATTTGTAAGTTAATAGCAGAAACGAGATATAAGACTTAAAACCAAAGTTAAAAAAATGTTTTTGTCGTAAAATCTTAATTTTATCATGTACCTATTGTCATAGTATAAAAATATGTTGTGCTTGCAGGTTACTGGTAATACAATATTATAAATTCATTGAGCCATATGATACTTTTAATCAGGGACGGATTTTGCGAGGCCCTTAAATAAAAAAAATGTAATCCATCTTATATAATATGAGTGATTGTTAAACCTTTATAACATTTAGACATTTTAAAATTAAAATAATATTTATAATATTCAAATTAAATATGATTTATGAATACTTGTATACTATAATTTTCACTAAAGAAGCAGGTAAGTGCAGCGTGGTCGGGGATGGAGTAAGTCATTGATGGTGGAAGTTTGTCAATCGTTCTTCGGTCTTCGGACAGGATAGTGTATTATTAATTTATTACAGTATATTCGATTTGAATACAATGATTGCATTCAAACGATACTGATAAAATAAAAACGATTCTGAGCGGACGAAAGAACATTTATGAATCATAAATATATATTAATAAGTAACCATTAATTAAATATAATACACCTAGTGAGAATTAGATAATTATTAAATTGTATTCGTTTATATGGTCATAAATAAAGCGTTGGAAATTAAAATATCGTTTTTAGCGGTTTTTCGTAATATTTTGGTGGTTTTTCTCGTGGCGTTAAATAATTATTGAGAAAATTGAAAAATAACCTCTCTAAGGTACCATCTTATTGATCCAATTTTCTAAAAGACATTTTTTTTTCTGTGTATAAGATAATTTTTCGAGATAATGCTTCGATTTTCAAGTTCATTATCTTGTTCGATGAGAAAGTGAATCTAGTTGGTGCACTAGGCAGGTAAAAATTTAAAAGTCACAGTATTTTTCAAAAGAGCCAGGAAAAACAAATAAAAAATTAAGGAAAACCGAAATTTTTATGCAAAATCAGTTTTTGACAAAATCGATTTTGGTTTTTGGTGTAACTCTAAAACAAATGACGTAGATATATGAAATTTTTACTGAATGTTTATATTAGCATTTCCTATACACGATAAAATTTTCAAAATATTTAGACTTGTTTTCAACTATTAACCTACGGAATTTTCAGCTTCACATTTTTTTAGTTTTTTTTCATTAAATGTCAAAGTATTATATTTGTTGGGTCAAAGAGCTTGAAAATTTAATTGAAGGCTCCTAATGTATTGTTACTTACCATAGCAGTTGAAAAATATAAAAAATATATAGGGACATTTTTTTTTATAAACATTTAAAGCTCAAATTTTGACAAAATTTATCGAATTTAAAATTAAAAGATTATTCTCTAGTTAAAAATTTATAAAATATTCAACTTTTATTGGTAAGGATTGAAAATTTAAAACAAGGTTCTACGTAAATGGGTTATATAAAAATTATTTATTCACAATAATATCATAAAATATACTTATAGTAATATCATAGGCTTACTGATTGTCTTCGTTCAGAATCGTTTTTCTTATATACAATGATATTATATCATTAAATTCAAATTTAACACATTCCATTACACTATTACAGTGATCCACTTGTAACCAATTGTACAGTAGAATGACACCCACTTGCACACTTTTTTCCTTTAATAATGATACTTCAAATTCTGCTTTTTGGAATTTTTAAATTTACCTAGGTACTCTTAGACCATATTTTAAATTTCTTCAATTTTATTGTTGTAAATACTTAAGAAGTGTCATGTGGCGATATAAACTTCTGTTTTTGAAATGAGAACACCCCATTTTTTACTGTAAATTATTTAGTGGATATTTTTTTTGAAAATTTTACGTAAGTACTTAATTCAAAATTCAAATGAGTACTTCGTTAATTTGTTAATAAAATATTTGTATTAAGGATAATAGTCCTTAAAAATGGTTTCATAAAAATATAAATAATATACGTAAATCTGGATCTATTATATTTATTATACTTAGGTTACTATTTGGTACCAAAGTTTGCCTAAATAATGCATATTAAATATTTTTATATTTTTAAAATTTTCTATGAGTTGTTTGCTTAAGGTTTAGTAAATGTATCATATAGTTGGATCACTCAGAAGTCATTTACCTATATATAAATTATAATTTATAATAGCGTGTCTTAATATGCACTTATAATTTATAAACATAAGAAAGTATGTTAAGTAAAACAATATATGGTCCCTGTTGTATCCCTTCTTTATTTACAAGGCCACAAAAAGTGTCTGAAAGCTGTTCAGCAGTTTTTACATTTTCTTTGTTTTAATTGTAACATTCCTATAGAGAGTCATTCTCATTATAGTCCTATTCTTGCCTCCTTAAATCTGTATTCCATCGGAATTCTAAGAACTAAATTAGACTTAAATTTCATATGTAACTCATTTAATTTATAATGTCGATTGTCCCGAGTTTTTACATCAACTAAATTTCTAAATTCTAGTATAATATTCTACTATCTCTAATATGACTTTTTATTTTACGCCAGAGATATAATTGTGCATTTAATACCTTTGATGCAATTAATGCGTTCTGTAAATTTAATAAATACATATTATATCAATAACTTTGCATTTTATTCATTACAATATTTTAAACATAACGTGTCTTTAAGTCATTTACTTTATGTTAAAATGTTCTAATCTTCTACTTATTATTAATCCAAATTATTCAATTATTTGTATATTCTGCCACTATGATTTATTCTAACCAGCAACCATTACTTTTTTAGATTCTGGAGGTGCAATGAAAAAATTGTTTTTTTTTTATTGACTTATTTTGAGCAATTTATATTCATAAGAAAATATTGATTATTTTTTATTATTTTTTTAAAAATTATTATTGATAAAAAATGTTTTGCTTGGTCAAAATAATTGGAAGTTAAATTAAAAGTTCCTCATAATTTATTGTTAATGGAAATTAAAAAAAAGCTGACCCTAAATCCATCATAATTTTTTATGAGTGTCTGAATATAGAATTTTGACAAAATTCGTCAATATCTCGAAAACTTGCAAATTATTTTGAGTTAATAATTCATAAGAAATTTTCTATTTATGTTTAAGATGGTACGAGTTGAAAATTTAATATGCTAGATTCTTCTAAAGTTGTACATGTTTATTAATTTAAAAAAAAAATTTAAAACTTTTAAAAATATCGAATGAAAGCACTTAAGATTATTTAAATCTATCATCTTTTACTTTTATATTTTTTATTAAGTGTAGGTGTTACCTATAAGTTATTAAGTATTACTAACTTATTAGTTATTATAATATAAATACAGTTTATTAGAGTTACAATATTTATATGTTTATAAAAAAAATAGTGATTGGAAACTATAGTCTACACTCTATAACACAGTCGTTGTCATAGGAATAGAAAAAACCTTCAATACTTCAGAGATAATGATTGATTGCATTTAAGGTTATTCGCTATCAATGTATAATGATAAATCATAACACGAGTCAACACCTAAATAATGCCAACATATATGTCTACTATATAGTACCTACTTAGGTAATAATACATTTTGTTTGTATAAAATATCATAATAACATCTTTTAAATTAATTATTGTTTTGAAACGAATATTGCCATGTTCAAAAGAATTTATTCAATACGCGGATATAATAGAATTGCCGATATTTTTAAATTTTTGTTTAAATATTATATTATATAGAGGGCATATTGTGGGTTTCAACTTACAGACAATTTTAGTTGAGTTGTTTCTGCGGAAATATTTTTTTTTTAATTTTACAGCTATAGTAATGAAATAGTAATTCTATCTGCTTCATAAGAAATTCATTTTTTTCCATGCTATTTACCATCCATTTCATAAGAATCATTCGTTATATTCGAACCCAACTATTATTTTTTGTGTTTCATTGTTTATAGCTAAAATATTATTATTAATACCTAAATTACATAATATTATAAAGTATGTTTATAATTATTATTATTGGTAATTTACTCGTCTGCTGATACGAGTATACACTTCATTATTTCAATATTGTACAGTGTATACGTCAACCGACAAGGTGACAACCGACAACATTATCTGGTTTCTCCCACTTGTATATACGACTGTCACGAGTCACGACTGAACGTTCAGTGTTCACAAACAAAAATTGCATTGTCTCTCTTCCTTCAATAAAGCAATTAATTAAGAAAAAGGAGTGGTGACACAGAGGAGTATTGTGAACAATTTGACAAATATTTTTAAAATTACTCAAAAAGCTTTGCTTGCAAATGACAAAATAGATATAGAGAAAAAAATAAGCCTCATTGTGTGCAGTATATACTATAAAGGTGTATAATATATGTACCTATATAACTATAGTCTAACATTCATATGATATAATTTAACAGCAAACACTAATATAATTAATAACTAGAGTTGGGATTTTATAGCACTTAAGAATCACTAAATATTCGCTAAAAATATGCAATAAAAGCAACAAAATATGCAAAAAAAAAAAAAGAAATTAATTAATTAATAATTTTTTAATCACTTAAAAATTATTATAGGTAGTTACTTAAGATTTTAAATAATTTAGTTACTCTGATCATAATCCAAATAAATTGAGTATACAACGCATTCAACGCTCGTTCTTTGACAATCGGCGATTATAATAATAATTGCCGTAGAAATCGACATTAAAAAACCAGCAAAATCAGCACATAACAAAAATTAGAACAAAATACCTAATACGAAATTATCGTAATAATTCGATTGACAAAAATCTAAAAACACGTAATTTCATAAAATATGACCTAGTTTGATTCGAAAACAGGTAAAAATGCAAAAAAGTCTCAAAAAGTCCAAAAAAGCAAAACAAAATTTTTAATTTGAGTTCTTATTGGATCATGAAACATATTTTTAGCTTACTCTGCTATTTTTTAAGCATCTCATAAGAAATATACAAAATCCCAACCTTGCTAATAACTATTTTATTTTACACTAATATAAATACAGCTAACAGGTATATAATTTATAATTATACTAAAAGGACCAGATAATTATTAAAAAAACGGTGGATAAACCGCTCTGCTGTACATTAGGTGGGCGTCACCATTTTTGGCCAAAATGTACCTTCCCTTTTCGGCCAGTACCTACAGTTTTCTTTAAAATTTACAATCATAACAGCCGTCCTTAATAATGAAGTTCAAAGTTCAAACAGATATTATATACATAAAAATTAAAAGTATCAACATTTTAAAAATTCTCGTGATGCAAAAAATTTGGAACGACAACGACTAAATGAAGCTTACATTGAAGACTACAAAAATGTTAAAATAATATGTCGTTATAAATTTGTCAAACAAATATCATACAATTATACAAAATAAAACTTAATCTAAATTTTTAATATATTCATGAATGCATATTTTTTTATCCTAATTATTATTATATCGGTATTATAAGGCTATATTAATTTTTATTCGATTAATGTAATATGTTATAAACTTATAACAGTTTATTGCAAATTGTTTTATTTTATTATTTTTTCATACCTTGTAGGTAATAATATTAATAAAAAAATAAAATTTTTGGATACAATCATATTTAATCAATTATAATAATTCTTAAGTTCAGTTGTTATAATTGTACATTTTAAAGAAAACTGTAGGAACTGGATGAAAAGGGAACGGTAAGTTTTGGCCAAAAAGGAAAGGTTACATTTTGGCCGAAAAGGGGGCGACACCATTAGGTGTCGCGTGAATCACTGTAATGGATCATGGATATTGGATGTGTTAAATTTGAATTCAATAATATAAAATCATTGTAAGTACCTATACGAAAATCGATTCTTGTAGATCTATATACGAGTATATATTAGTATATTACTGAGGATATTTTATGATATTAATGATATTAAATGTATTTATTTTACTATTTTACTAATGTCTATTAGTAACAGGTACAGTAGGTAGAATTAATCTTTGCTGAAAAAATTGCATTTGAAAATGACATTGTGAGTATAAAATATAATAATATGCTTTAAAAGTTTCAAGTACCCACGAATTATTTCAAAATTCGAAGGATTTTACACAATATTAAAAACACACATCATTGTAAAATCAGTTCCTACTGGACTGGAACCTTTGAATTTATCAGTATCGGTTCCGTTACTGGTTCTCCAAGAATAAAATAACTGTTTGGTTCTGGTTTTTGATAAAAAAAAAAAAAATAAAGGAATTGGTTCCAAATAATTTCGGTACCGGTTCCGGATAATTTAGGTACCGAAAAGTATAGTAATTTTAAATACTTATCCAGAATACGGGTTTAATTATGAAATCGAATCATCCCTCGTCTTTATTTAAAAAAAGAAATTTGTTCCTTGCTCTTCGATAGGGTAGCTCACGCATGGATATCGTCTTTACTCACGAAAATTAAATGATTATTTTGTTTATATTATATATATAGGGTTGCCAATGGATAAAGAAATAAAATTAAAAATTAAAAAATGGTTTTGTGTAGCTGAGTCTGTGGGATTTTTTGAAATAAAATAAAATATTATAGTCTATTGTGTGGCAATGGTGGTAATTTAATGAAAAGCCATTTCAGTCACCGGCGACGTGTATGCAAGGGCCGCGTTTCGCCCAAGACTGAAATTGCCTTCCTACACGAGCCGCACATACTATATTTTGTCACGCCTCTGCGTTCGTCAATCATGGCAAAGGCAATGTAGGGATTTATGCAACAACCATACTAGCTATTCTACGAAAACAGTATTTAATGAAAGAAACGATATGGATTTATTTATTTTAAATGTCATGCACAAGGAGGTTATTATAATATGAATATAAGATGTAACCAAAAGTTTATGTTTTGAAAGGACCGTGGTATAGATTACAGTATAAAAAATAATTATTTTATTAAAATAAAATAAGAATAAAAAAAAGAAATCACGGACATGCACTATGCAGGGATTTATGCGCAACAACCAGATTATTCTACGAAAATAATTTCATGAAAGAAAAATGTTTACGCGTCATGCAAGGAGGAACCAATCTGTATATAAGATGTAACCAAAAGTTTATGTTTTGTAAGGACTGTGGTATAGATTTCAGGGTCTGGTGCAGGGAACACGCGTGATTTGTGTGCCCAGCACTTTTGGGGATTTCCACTTTACCACCCGTCACCATGAGGATTCCCACTTTACCGCGTGCTGCATGGTAAAAGGTCATTTTCTAACGCTTCAACCGTCATCGAAAACTACTCAACTTTCGGTGCAGGCGTGACAAGAAAATATTTATATATAGTTATATGTATCAAATATTTGTTTGTTATTCAAATATACAACAAAAAGCAATGTCCATATATGTGTAGCTTATGGATTCAAAAACTACACGACCAATTTCGACGAATGTTTCAACTTTCAAAGATTGTTCTTAGGGATATCAGAAAATTTTAGAGAGTATCTATAGATACTAACTATAGTTTGAACCATGTTTGAAAATGTACCAGATTGCCCATCTCGGTAGGGTTATAGTTCACAAAGCGAGGTTACCTATGCCGATTTTCCTGCTAATATTAAGACAGCAGTCAGCATTACACCAATATAGTGCCGTATTCTAGGTTTGTTAATTTATTTCCTGGTGATGTTAGATTATACAGTTCGTAATACTTATTCCCTAAATTAAATTGATAAAATGTTAATACAATATTGAGTTTATATAACTGAAATAATTAATGGGTACAAGTAACGGTAAACGGAACAGTACTGTCATTAATTTATTATACATTTATATTCTGTTCTTACGACTTACAGTAGCCATAATTTTATTTTTAAGAATCTTGAAAGGGCATGGCCATAGGCCAGTTTCTCCTAAAACATAATATTTTGTATTTTAAGAGTAGTATACAAATTGCGCTCTTTATATTTTACGGTCAGTAAGCCAATTACTCTTACATTTAATTTTACTTTCAGGTAGGTATGAAAAATGGGTTTTTGTCAAATCTAATTTCATCAACATTGAATCATCGTACATTATACATAAGCTATGTGTATTAAAATAGTTTAAAATTAAAAACTTATGTTGCCTATATATTGTTCATTCATTTCTGGTGAGTTAAATATTCTTGCGTTTAAAATATTAATACCTAATATGTAGCTGATTTGCAGCCAATATTCTATAACAGTATCGGGACTTTTATATGAAACGTAATTTGACCAACATTCTCAAAACGTATGAATTTGATTGATACACCGATGCCTATATAATATATAGACGAAATCAAGTTATCATTGTTGTATAGACTATTTTATCAGCCTAATCGGTTCATTTCACTGCACTATAATGTTTGGTTTAAAATATGGGGTAATTACCGTAATTATGATAGGTACTTATTGTTACCCACTTTTATTTTTGTACAATAGTAATATTTTGTTATATTTATAATAGGTGCCCAGTGTTCATTATTATATGTATATATTTTTTAAGTAAAGTAACTCAAGTTATACTGAATATATAAACATTATTTTTACATATTATTTTGGATTTAAATAACCAACCGTGATTATTTAGTTCAATAATTGGTATATCAACCCTGAAAATAACTGAGTGTAATATTTGGTACCTACATGATAAGGTAATTTTAATGCAAATGGTAAACTCCCTACATTGAAGGAGCTACTATGTTTAATATCTAATGATAGTTCTCTATGTATTGTTTATGGTTGTGGTACATTGATACATATTAGATAATTATCTAGTATTGCATCCACGTTCAATTATTTAATTTAAAAACTAAGATTATTTTTAATAATGTACAAAATGTACAAAAGCTTTGTAGAATATTTTTTTACAATAGTAGCTACAGTGATACCTATAGTACTTACATTAATTATTAAATGTATGCAGGTTTATTTTGTGTGATATCTTGAGTCCTTTTTTGTTAGATAATATACCTAGGTACTATCTAATATAGAGGTTATATAATAATTACTTATTAATTTAATTACAATTTATACATTATAATAGTTTTAAAGTTGTGACTAGTAGAAAAAAGCGAGTACTTAGGTACTTATATCGCATAGTAGTTACGCCATACACTTATACTATTAATATTTATAAATATTAATATTACTCAAATCTAAACTAAAATAATTTTAATTATTAGAATTGAATAGAGTTTATATTATATTATTGCATATTATGGGTTTTACGATTTATACAAGAAATATTCTTTGAATTTCATTAATTTCAAAATTAAAATTGTTGGTTAGGTATCACCATTTGAAATTTGAAAATCAAAATTTAATACCTATTAGGTTTTTTTTACAAATATGGAAAAAGAATAAATACATTTGAACAATGATTAATGATTATATATAAAATAATATTTCATTTAAAGGTAAAATATAGATGATAAATATAAAAAATATTTTATATATTTTCCAAGTTATAGCCAGGGCTTAAGAGGACGCCACACCCGCACACATGTGTTGTCTCGGTCTCACAAGTGCGTAACATAACAAATTTCAGTTCTGCAGATCACCTTTAACTTAATGGTAAAAACATCATCAGATTTCGTCTGTATTGGTTCTTTACGATAGTTCAATTTATTAGCAAGTTATGCGTTTATAATATAGCGTAAATTAAAAATGCTCATAACGCACTTAAAAACTGAATAATCCTAAAAAACCTAGATATGAACTCAGCTAATTTTCTTACCATCAAGTTTTATAATAGGTCCATTAATTCTAGTTTTTATATTAACGGAGCTAAACGTGATCTGCTGATCGTAAATTTGCTGTAACGCTGCACTTGTAAGACGGTGACAATACATACGGATGTGGCGTCCTCTTAAAAGTTAAATTGGAGGGAATCATAGGTATATGACAGCTCCTTAAAAGCGTTACTTTTAACCGTCATTTTTAAGTAAAAAAGATGTATTTTGATTGTGAGTGAAACCATGAATCATGAATGTATTGATTTTACAATGATAACAATTGAAAAATATTAAAAATACATAGGCACATTGTTTTTATAAGCATTTAAAGTTCGAATATCGACAAAAACTATCAAATTTAAAATTTAATAATTATTTTGTAGTTAAAAATGTATAAAATATTCATCTTTTATACCTAAGGATTGAAAATTTAAAACAAGGTTACATGCATGTATTTACATGTAAATAGGTAATATATAAATTACTTTATTCACAATAATATCATTAAGTATAGTTATAGTAATAGCATAAGCTGACTGACCTCAAAACCGCTCAAAATCGTTTTTCTTATACAATGATGTTATTTTTTTTAGAACATTTTTATTTAATATAGGTACACATATTCTATAATAAAATTAAATAAATAAATAAAATAAATCTACTCTTTTGGGCCTTAGCTTGTGCAGTGTGATGGAGTAGAGAGTAGAGAGTACCTTTTGACAAAATGATAAATAGAATTATGCAATGTAATAAGTTTAACAGTTTAAGTTTACGTGTTAAGAAAACGGACATATTATAGTACGTAGAATATAAAAGACAAGATAATATTTAAATAATATATAAAATAGATTAGGTAAATAATAAAAATTATGTGAGTTAATATACCTACAGAATGCAAAATTGTATTAATGTAAATACATTTATAGTTATAATATTATATTATCAATCTGAAAACAACCATTTATAAACCAATTTTATCTCATTGATTAATTAAGTTATTAAGTGTATTTTTGTGTTTATCAATGAACAATGAACATGTAAAAAAAATGTTATAGGTATAAAATCAATATAGATGTACAACAGTCGTCGCCAAACGACTTGGCATAGCGGCTATTGCACAACAATGGTTCTCAATTTTTTTCCAATTTAATATACCGCTAAATCTATTTGAATAGTCACGGTCGTCAACTGATTAATTCCATATTTTAACTAATGCACGCCATGTTATCGATTTGCATCTAGACGATGTTATATTGCATACCTTTATTCTGAAATTAAAAGTCCTAGTCAAATATTTTTTGTTAAATAATTGTAGCTCCCGTCTTATTTATTAATTCCTATACAGCGTTTTGGTATCTCTGAGCGTGATAGTAATATTGTCATTATACTATACGCATCAGGGACGCCTCCAGGGACATGGATGGTTAGTGGTTGGGGAGGGGGAAATCATAATTTTCAGAAAACTTTCAATATCATAATATGTTTTTTTTGTAATTATGTTTTTAACACAATTCTTAATAAATATGACTTGGGGGCGGACGGCCTCTGACAGAGCGTAAATACAAGTCAACGAAATAAATCAAACCTCATTGGCTCTACGTTCACAACTATAATACGGTATGACATATTTCGTTCTCGTCTATCGATTTCACCAAAATAATAATATTTTCTAGTTGCTACCCGACTGAGTACATTTTAAACTGTTGTACCTTTTCTATAAACACGGTGGCATCCAGTTTGAGAACAATTACCGCCAAAAAAAAGCGGCTCAAACGCTCTGCCAAATTTTATAACTGCTGACGGCACTGCAGACTCCTCCGATTAAATTGCACGCATACCTACACGGCTACACTCATATGCGCAAATAGCGTTTGAGATATTTGGGGGAGAGGGGCTAAAGCCTTACTTTGACAATATTGAATAAGCTTAAAACAAAATGAAGAACAACATTTTTGGGGGCTTATCCCCTAAAGCCCCCCCCCTTGTTTGCACCTATGCCAACACTATTGTAACGCATGTGATACATAGGTAATATTGGTGATGATAATTGCAAATTATTTTTTATTATTTTAAATTATATTATATTATTGTTGTATAATACAAATATATTGTGAATTGGATTTTTGTCCATATAAATAAATAAATAAATAAATAAAATAATAACGATCTCACATTGGACTTAATATTATAATCAAACTGCGTTTGTCGACCATTTCAATCAGATAAAAACGAAACGTATACGCACATTTTTTCACATCCCGGTTACTCGCAAGTATTTAATACAATAATGATAGCCAACAAGTGTTTGGTTTAGGTTGGCCTTTTCATTTCGGTCGGTAAGAAATATACATCACGCTAATCATTAATTTTGTATTTAAATAAAAACCGAATTATCTTACAAATTCACTATACTCCACCTACCACAAAATAATGCTACGTGAACTGTTTCTAAAACACACAGGTCGTCTGGATATATCGTAATTATTGTTTAATCGTACATATTAAGTTAATATTTAATTTTGGTTGTTAATAATACAATAATAATACAATAATAATATATATTTAATTTGTTCACGAAATTGATACAATAAGTGTTGTGTATTAATATTAATTTTATACCTGTATTGCATATTAGCATGATAATTTAATAAAACATAATATTATATTAAATCTTATATACAAAATGTGGGATTTTAGTTTGTATACGAAACCAGTAACGATATTAATACAAAAGAAATAAAAAAATAATAATAATACTGCAGTATAGCAACTAAAGCAAGTTATTGATAAGTCCGAGCACTGGTTTTTTAATATATTTTATGCTTTAATTGTTTTTTTTTTAATAAAAAATATTGGTTTTATTGGTTTTTAGGTGGCGAGGAAGTATATACAAGTTAGTGTGGCCCGATTTGGCTGCATTCCTTGTCTGTTATTACACTCTGAATTTGACTTATCGCTTTGTATTGAATCAACAGCAAAAACGGTAAGTGTTCCATGTATGTAATATTTTAAACTCTTTAGGGCTATTTCAATATTATTTTATACATTTAAATTAAACATCTAAAACGAATAGATAGATACTAAAAACAACATTTTAGACATATTTCTGTTTACTTTACAGACAAAAACAGCTGACTTTTTGTACATGTAGATATATCAAAATATAAGGTACATTTCTACTTTCATTATTTACTATTTAATGAGCTTGACAACTATTTCATATACCTATTAGAAATGTTTTTGTTTTGTTAATAAATGACAAACCTAATAATTTTATAATAATGAATTCTTTTTATATCTACATCTATTTAATAAAATATTGTGGTGAATTAGTCGCTTGTAGGATAATTGATCGTTAAAACTATTTTAAAACCTTTTTAGATATAGGTATTAATGTATTATACTAGGTATATTTCGTATACAAATAACACATTACACAAATATAAAATAATATAATAATAATATATTGTTTTAAAAGGTCTACTTTATTTATCTTACATAGTCCATAGATATTACATATTTTTGTAATTTATTTTGGATATTTTCACGCGATTAGTTGTTCTGTCTGTAGGTATAATATAAGACTCTTCCTTTTTCAACGAATCTATAAAATAATGTACATATTAATATCCATAATACTTATGGTTGATTGTGATGAGTCCAAAGATATAAATCCATCCTTCTACAGAATAAGCTAACCATAAAGTAGATTATAGATGACGATCCACAATCCGCTATACCTTATCCGTTATCGAAGTTATTGACTCGATATCGGCAGTTTTAATAATAATGATAGTGTATCATTTCATTTCAGTTATCTTATTTCTAGCTATACATAAATTATGTATACGATTTTCTGAAAGAACCAGATAGGAAAGCCCACTTTTTAAAAGTTTTCAGGATGATCATAAAACACTTTTAAGTATGGTTTTTTTTTTTTTTTTTTTGAAAAATTATACTTTTATGCAATTTTAAATTCTATGAAAGATATTGGACATGTGTAGAACTGTTTATTTGCCTATTTTCTAAAAGTGTAATGAACTTAACCCAACATGGATTTATTCGAACTTTTTTTCCCACAGTTATAATTTTATTATTTTAAATTAAATAAAACTATGTTATACATTAACTAAGTTGTAGGATGTATACAAACTGCTTATATTTATACGTATTATGTTAAAATTCGATCATTACTTTCAGTGAAAATCAGATAAGTCTGGATTTGCCTAATTCTTGCATAAAAATATAAACCAGATACGTAAGTCAATTCACTATAAAAAAAAAAAAAACTACAGTATATTAATTATACAGTTATATCCAACTGACTTACGGACTAATCTGATTGTTACACCAACTTTTAAGGAATTTTTTCCTTCTATTTAATTTTTGGTTAAGTGCGTCTTCGAATAAAGCGGACTTGTCTTGTTTTTGAAACAAGCCCTTCATTTAGCTTGTCAACCAGTGTGTGGAGAGTATTTTACAGTTAACTTTGTCAAATGTCGTAATTTGAACCATTAACAATTATAAATTATTATTAGGTACCTATATAATTATCATTGAATAGAATTATAGAAATAATACATACAACCAGTGGTGTTTAACCCCCCCCCCCCTCCCATTGACATTTTCCCACTTAAAAAATATATTTTTTTATAGGGTTCGGGACTGCTTGCAAGTTATAAATTTGTCTTGTGAAATGGCGAAATTAAATACAAAGTTTAAATTTGCATATTTGTGTATTTTTTAACTTGCATACAATTGTCGAGAAAAATTATATTTGGGTAACATTGAAAATATCTTAAAAAATATTATGTTTGGTTATGTACAATAGGTGATAATTTTGAGATTTGGGGAGGCCGAAGCCGAATACTATACTATTATAAAATTGAATAAACTTAAAAAAATTAAATAAATGTTTGGGAGGGGTGGAGGACTGTTAAAATTGTTGGTGGAGCTTTGTTACAGTTGGCCCTATGTTCGCATATGTAAGATTTCATAAGTCTCTTTGTGATAAAACTGTGTTTAAACTATAATTGACATCTAGATTGTAGATTGTACGAATAAACATCAGTACGTGTTCGTTTATCACGGTGTTCGCATATCACGTTATTCGTTATTACTTATTTATTAACCTAGTATTGTATGCTAGTATTTTTAAAAACTAAGTTGTTATTTATTTATTTGTTTATCGGGTTTATATACCTACTTATTTTTTAGTTTTTTATTACCAAAATTGCAATATGTTTTATAATTATTAGTTTATTTATATACGAAAACTGTAAAAACTTGGTTTTAATCTATACTTAAAACACCCCCCTTTCATAATCCTTGCTACGCCACTGCATACAACAGATTATTTGCTATAACTTATATTATAAGTTTTACAGTTTTATACATATTTTCATATGTTTTATGAAATATACCTAGTATAATAAAATAACTAAGAAACTGAAAACTTTTGTTTGGCGATCAATTATCAGAGAGACCAATTTATTATAGCTGTGATCTAATCACCGCGATGCCAAAATGTGTCCGTTGAATATTCCTGGATTTTTTGAGTTGATATATTTTTACTTTCGTAAATGTAAATAGTTATATTTTTTGGTATGTAATATATACTAGATAATAATAAAATAGATATATTTAACATTTCAGAAACATTCGGACTATGGTTAATTTATGTATTTACTTACAGTTGTACAATGTTTATTTTTATTTACATTTAAACAATACATTTATTACAACGAGAATTCGATAAAAAAAATAAAGAAATTCCGTGTCCAAGTTTTTAGTTTTTCAAACTCTTACATTGGTTTGATTTTAATTTTTTTTTTAAACTAAAATAATACAAATAGATACCTATGCCGGGCTGCATAAGCAATCACTTAACATTTAATGAATCAATATAGTGAGCTAATGGTCCATAAACATGATTTAGTGGCCCATTATTGGTACATTCAATTTAAGCGAACCATTAAATTAATCAATTTTTCGTGCAGCTTGGCAATACCATTTTTCATAGTTTATTTTTGAATGTGCGTTTTAATCGAGTAAATTTTATTTTATTCAAGAATATTCGAAAGCATAGCCGATTATTGCGAAACATACAGCGACTTGATACCGTTGTCCTTTGTGCTCGGATTTTATATATCCATAATAATGCAAAGGTGGTGGGACCAATACTGTTCGATCCCGTGGCCTGATCCTATAGCAGTTTACGTGAGCTCGCATATTCACGGACAGGTATGAACAATAATTAACAACAGCGATAGATATGTACAAATCACGTTACAGCTATCTACGTGCCGGCATGCTGGACTTAGACTAATATTCGTTGTAAAACCATATAGGACGAAAGAGGAAGATTGATGAGACGAACGATCATGCGGTACGTCTGTTTGGGTCTGACTATGGTGTTCTCTAATATCAGCCCTAGAGTAAAAAAGCGCTTTCCTACGCTGGATCATTTCGTTGAAGCTGGTAAGCATTGTTAGACTTATTACCATAGTATAATAATTAATATAGCGCCATTGCCCGCGAACAGTTTTTGGCTACGACAGATATATAATAATAATTATATATGTAGGTATACCATTTTGTATACGTTTTATAATAATGTTTAAAGCCTATACAGCGCGCTATTGTTTGTTGTATATAGGTTTATTGTTGGAAAACGAAAAAACGATCGTATTGGATTTAAACGACAAATTTCCCAGACACTCAAAACACTGGTTGCCAGTCGTGTGGGCGGCGAGCATAGTGACTCGGGCGAGAAAAGAAGGACGGATCCGCGACGATTTCGCGGTAAAAACGATTATTGACGAGCTGAACAAATTTCGCGGTCAGTGCGGTTTGTTACTCAATTACGATTCAATAAGCGTGCCACTCGTTTATACGCAGGTAAATTTTATATTATGATGAATAATTATTCATTGTATTATAGATTTAAGCTATTTTAATATCGCATAAAATAGCGAAATGTTCGCTTTTTCACATAATAAGCTCATAATGATTAATAATAATATATTAAATTGTATTAAATTGGTACCTATTCCTTAATCCATTGGTCATTAGATGTTTATTGTACTAAATGAAAATCGTTTTTAATCTATAATTGTATTCATAATAGTCTATATAGTTAAGTACATCTATTAAATTTTACCATCATCTATAATTATTAAATAATAAAAATTATTTAATGGAAATTGTTTTTTTAACCGACAAAAACACGTTATTTTTATCTCAATAAAAATACCAACAGAAAAAAAATTAACAAAAATGATCATTAATGCAGACGAATAATTGAAATTACCTACATTTATGAAAATTCTATCTATCTATTGTATTATAAATTAAATAAAAAATAATTTTGTTGTAATTGTGTAATTAATACATTTGAAATTAAGATGGCCTTATTTGCTTAGAACTTTATCATTATACTTTTAAAATTTAAAAAATACCTAAAACAATATTATGTTCTGCGGGTTCCTTGAACTATACTTGGCTGTTATAGTACTAAATACCAGGGCCAGATTAAAGTTTTGGCACTCCGGGGCTATTTTTAGGTACCTATATCGCATATGGTATCGATTCCACCGAAATTATAGCTTTTTTTACCAGTAAGAAACGTATCGATTGCACCGGCTATTGACTCCGCCGAACTTTTTTATAATACCTAAGTTGATTCCGCACGTTCATATATTACCTAGTATACAATTTTACTAAGAATCGATGGTAAGGCTAAAAAATGCTGTGAAAATGACATTGATGAAACACCTAAATTTAATCAGAAAATTATGGGTATCGTATGAAATTAAATAAATATATGTAAAATCAATTTTGACTAGGTATATTAATGGTATTATATACTATATTAGAATATTGATGAGTGACTTATAATAAATTATTGCCTTCAAATCATTATTTCAAAAAACTACAATTATATTTAATTTTGTAAAATAATAACAATACATTATAAGTCAGAACTTATTTGAGTATACAAGTACTAATTAGGTATTTTATTTATTATTCAATATTTTATTGTTTTTTTTCGCCATGCTATGTATAATGTATATTATGGAAATATGGAAATATGGAATAGCTGGCGGAATCGATATTAAAACAGTGGAATTTATAATCCACCCTCCCACCACTATATTTGTGTGGCACCCAAATATTTACAAATATTAATCTAAATTTGACCCAAAATTAAATAACACTGCACCCCAGACTCATAGTGTTCATCCGGGCCTGTGTGTAACTCACGTAACTGCTTATAAAATATAAAATAAAATAATCATGAAATTACTTAACAAAATAAACGAGAAAAAAAAAATTAGGAAGTATTTTAATTAAATTTACCGAAAATTGTATATATTAACATTATTTTTTTTTTATTAAACATTTAATCACCAGTAAATAATATGATTAAATGGGTACCTACTATTAATTTATATTTTATATATATATATGCTTATTATTTCCTAGGTTGTAACATTGGCCGTGTATTCATTTTTCATTACAACTGTAATGGGACGACAATGGCTGGACAAACCAGTAGTGCCATTGGCAAATCTTAAACACCAAACGGAAACGAACTCGGCAAATTATAACTACATCGATCTGTATTTTCCGGTATTTACTACTTTACAGTTTTTCTTTTACATGGGGTGGCTGAAGGTGGCCGAATCGTTGATAAATCCATTCGGAGAGGACGATGACGATTTTGAAGTCAATTGGATCATTGATCGTAATGTCCAAGTATATAAAACAATTAAAAATATCTCAACACATCGGAATTTTCAACCAAGCATAATTAAACATTATATTAAATTACGTGTCGTTTGCCGCCGTTTTAGGTTTCATATCTAATAGTTGACGAAATGCATCACGAACATCCAGAGTTGATCAGAGATCAGTATTGGGATCAAGTGTTTCCAACAGAATTGCCATATACTGTAGCTGCCGGAGAACGTGAACGGCATCCCGAGCCATCGACAGCTAATATAGCTGTATCAGATGCAGACGCTGAATACTCACTGCCACCCAAGGGCTGCGACGACGGACAAACCATAGTAATTATATAATATTCTAATTTCTTTGATACCGCACAACCCGTTTAAAAAATGTTTCATTATATTATTCGTTTGGAAATTATATAATATATATATAATATATATATACTTATATGTATATAATATGTGTGTATAGCATACATTATGCATAATTTATGTTGAAGACTTCAATTTGTTGGTAATTGTTTTAATTTTTTGCCTTAGTCGTGTGATTTTAAGCTATGGATATTTTGTACAATTTTAGAAAAAAAAATGGAAACTAAAAAAATATCCTTATATTGAAATGTTATCCTCATCTTTGAACTTAGTGTAATTGGATTTTTTTGGCTAGGATATAGTTAAATTGTAGTGAAACTAATTTTAAAGTTTAGTTATATTACGTAGGTATACTTACCTACGGTATTTGGGGCTAAAAATGTACCTATACCATAGGGAACTATAATTTACATCTGACTATCTGAGCCCTGAGGTAACTAAAATTGAAGCGAGATTAACCAATTATTTTTTCCCATGTAGTACCTATTGATTATTTGCTACCCACATATTGAACGTTGTCCGTATTAGTTTCTAAAGGGTTCAAAATTGTTAACGACGTTATTGCATTGCTATTGAAATACCTAGCGGTTTTCAACCTTTTTGAAAAAAACGGCACTCTTAGTCTTTTTCAATGTTGTCACGGCACACCCAAGTCTCACCGGCGTGTAACTTTCAATTAAAAACCACATACCGCTTATGAATAGGTATGCAAACGCAACTATAATTATATGTGTCATGTGGGGTCGAACGGGACCGGCCAAAAGTCAAAACGTCTCATATATTATATTACCATAATTTCGTCTATTCGCAATAGCAAAATGCGTATTTTTTCCATACTACTCGTATATTATTACCCGCACGTATCAGGTATAAGCGTATAATAACGCGTAATAGTATAATGGGTGGCAGGGGCGGGAAGTGAGCTATTTCAGTCACGGGCGACGTGTGCGGCACAAGGGCCGCATTTCGCCCAAGACTTAAATTGCCTTCCCGCACGAGCCACACATACTATTTGTTGTCACGCCTCTGCGTTCATTGATCGCGCCATCAGGACAAAGGTAATTCAGGCTGGGATTTATGCAAAAACCAGACCATTCTACGAAAACAATAGGTATTTCACGAAAGAAACGACTAGGTTATATTTATTTTAAGCGTCACGCATGGGGGTTATAATATGATTATAAGATGTAACCAAAAGTTTATGTTTCATAAGGAAAGTGGCATAGATTTAAGTGTCTGTTTGTGCAGGGTATACGCGCATTAAACGTGCGAGTAGCACTTTTGGGAATTCCCAGTTTGCCGCCCTCTGGACGGACAAAGGACGCTTTTCAACGCTTCGACCGCTATCGAAAACCAAACTTTCGGTGTGGGCGTGACAAAAAAATAGTTTACGATTTTATTTTTAAATTAATATTATACGATCTTACCCATGCGCAACATTACATTATGATAACCCATAATCATTAATCGTACGTGATATATTTCGTCCATAACATATAATATTATGGACGAACAATGACATGATTGCACGTTTTTGTTGCAGGACGACGACGACGCGAACAGCGGAATACACTTCGTTGCGACAGCGGGCAGCTATAAGAGATCAAACAGTCTGCTGCGCGGCCGTCCTATATCGTCGCACAGCTCTAACGATCACCACCACCATCTCAACAACCAGAGCGTGGCCAGCTCGCTAAACCGAGTAGGTTCGGTCACGTCCATTTTGAAAAATCTGTTCAAACGCACCGGCGGTACCTCCACACAGTTGGGCGGAGATGGTGAGTGCCGTTTGATTTCTTCATAGACACACCCTGGTCGACTTTATTTCTGAGAAGGAAGTGGACTGCACGGGCACAACGGGTGCTCAGAGAACGGACAGCTAAAGGGATCAATTGCCATTATTTTAGGGTTCCGAGCTCCTAAACTTCCCCCGGCCCATCCCTGATTTATTTAGGAGTAGTGTGTATGACAGAGAGAGGGAAATCGTAAGTTCCAATACAAAATAATTTGCAAATTTTCGTTATAATGATGAATTTTTTCAACATTTGAACTTTAAGAGGTCGCTACACCCGCGTCTCCGTCTTACAAATGTACGACATACTAAAAACTGTGAGACAAGTATACTGCCTCTGTATTAATTATAGTAGAATTACTAAAACTCCACAACGCATAGGGTAGAACTTTATCTGTGTCGTAGTGTTTTTATTATTTAGATAACATAAATACATTTAAAGTTCTCAATTTGAGAACAATAGATTTTTTTTAAAAAAATTAAAACACTACAACACAGATAAAGTTCTTCTCTATGCGTTGTGGAATTTTGGTAATTCTACGTTGCGTCCCACGCTACACACAGTTTTTGCTATGTTGTAAGACGGAGATGACACACGGTCGTCTTAAAGTCTTAAACGCTTATAAAAATAAACATACTTACCCATATGTATCCTTAATATTATTGAACTGCTAATATAACACATTATATACATTTTCAAGATTTTCAACCCAACGAAAAAATCTATTGAAAATGTCAATGTCTATAATATTAATAACAATTAAAAATATTTTGAAAATTGTATCATATACGGTAAATGATAAATTAACTTTACTATGAACATTTGGTGAAAATGTCAAGACTATTATTTATATTTGAATTACAACAAAAAAAGAAAATCGTTCAATGAGAATTCGTTAATATATGGCTGAAAATCCAATGTTAGGTTAGGTTTGCTAATTTTCGTGATTTTGATGAATTTCCTACTTTTATAAACATTTATATATATTATATATTATATATATATATATATATATAAATATAAATTGTGATATTTTAATAATGTTGTTTACTTGTTTTGTACAGGACTGTTATCCAGGGTATCAAGCAGCAATAGATTGCCAGGCAGTAGCTGGCAGAGCCAAGAGAGTTTACAGAGTAGCAGTAGTAAATTACTACAACAACAATTTGGTAGTGTTCGAATTGCCGATCAGGTATTATGAAAAAAACAATAACAATTATTGATACAATAGTTTAAAATATACTATTGTTTTGATTAGGTGATTGAGGAATTAGATGAACAAATGACAATTACAGCAGGAGGGCGGCTAGAAAGGCGCAGCGAGAAACCAAACGTGCGCACAGTCTTCCCACCACAACCGCCATTACCTAATGACTCTGCATCATCGAATTTATCAAACATCACATATACAGAAGTGTTATCAACTAATGACGATTTTGGCTATCAAGATGGAAAGCAGGAAGATACATTGATGCGCAGCGATAGTGACAGTAGTAACCACCACACACCTAGTACATCTAGTTTATTGTTTGTTGTCGAACCAGTGGTGAGCCAATCAGCAACTATAAACAATGAAGCGCCTAACAGTAGGACTTCTTCAGTTAATTATGATTACGAAACATCTAGACGGACACCAGACCATCATGACTAGTATTTTAGTGATTATGTTATTTTTATTTAGAATACAAACACAATGTTAAATAACAAAAAACAAGTTATTTCAATATAATAAAATGAAGTATAATTAAGATGTATAAATAAGTATAATATAATATTACAAAGTACTAACTACCAAATATTATTTTTTGTTTACAACTCTTAAACTAGATTGCTTAAAATATATTTTTAAATTTGCTTTATGTTGAATAATGTTTTCTCATAGTGCAAAAAAAGGAAAAATGTGCATTTTCTAACTATTTTTGTTTAATTTAAATCAAATTCCAAGTATTAATTGATTCAGGTACCATAAACTTATAAAATAGAAAATGTAAAATTATAATAAAAATAATTTGCAATACATTTTGGAATCTATAATTCAACGGTAAAAGTAATGATTTGAATTATACAAATATATTTTTTCTTTTACTTATTACAGTAGGCAAAAAAAAAAGAAAAAATCACATTATAAAAACTATGGCCAAGAAATGGATATAGATGTAAAAATATATTATTTAAGTTACCACGATTACATAATTACTAATAAAGGTTAAATTAATTATACACTATGACAAAGACTTATGCATATTCAGATGAAAATACACAAATTTCAAAAATATTAAAAGTATTTTAAATCAGAGTTGTGAATATAATATTATTATAAAATATTAACTTAAACATTTAGGATAAAATAAATTAAAAATAATTAAAACAACGTATTAATGGAGATACTATCATTTATTAAGCTAAGATTATTAAAACAATGAAAAAGATTCATGCATATTTTATGCCTCTGAAGTTGTCTTAATAAAAAGTATTATGAAAATTATACATTATGAATAATAATGAATACATTTAATACTAATAAATATATACTTAATCAACAAGGATGTACCTAAAATCTTATAAATAATGGATACATAATATCTTAAACGCAAAAGCCTAAAACATAATTTTTTTATATATAAGCTACACCTTTAATTGTGTTACTTCACTGTCTAGTTATGTTACCACAACCATTGATTGAACCTAAGATTATTTAACTATAACAACAGTTCAAGCATATTTAAATGCGTTTGAACTAGTTTTAAAAAAAATATAATATGCCAGAACTTGAAAAATGCTATACAGTATACTAAGCTAACCTACATTTTGAAAATAATAAACAAATAAATATTTTTTGTATTTTAATTTTAATTTTGTTTTTATGTTGTTGCGTGTTTAATTTTTAGCACTTTAGTACTGTACATTAATGTAATTTAATGTTACCTATGAAAATTATTGATTAAGCTAAGATTATTAACCTATGACAAAGATTCATGCATATTTTATGTCTTTGAACTTGTCTTAAAAAATAATTGATCCAATGTATACACTCTGCATAAATACTAATAAATATTTTAAATATAAAGGATGAACCTAAAAGCTTACTAATAATGAATAAACAACATAACTTGGAGAATACTAAACTAACCTACACATTTTGAAGATATTAAATAAAAATTAAGAACTATACTATAAATAAATTTTTTTTTTTATTTTAAAATTTTTTTTTATCACTAAATATTTAATTTTTAGTACTTTACGACTGTAAGCTAATGTAATATAATATTACCTAAAAAATTGTTGATTAAGCTAAGATTATTAAAACTATGACAAAGATTCATGCATATTATATAGCCTCTGAACTTGTCTTAATAAATAATACCATACATTAGTCGATCTTCATGAACACTAATTCATTCATTCAATACTAATAAATACATTTTCTTTTAATTTTAATTTTTTTATCACTAAATATTTAATTTTTAGTACTTTACGACTGTAAGCTAATGTAATATAATATTACCTAAAAAATTGTTGATTAAGCTAAGATTATTAAAACTATGACAAAGATTCATGCATATTATATAGCCTCTGAACTTGTCTTAATAAATAATACCATACATTAGTCGATCTTCATGAACACTAATTCATTCATTCAATACTAATAAATACATTTTCTTTTAATTTTAATTTTTTTATTACAATGTATTTAATTTTTAGTACTTTACTACTGCTGTACACTTATGTAATTTAATGTTACCTCCTAAAATTATTGATTAAGCTAAGATTATTAAAACTATGACTTAAGATTCATGCATATTTTATGCCTATGAACTTGTCTTAATAAATAATGGGCACTCAGGCTATAAACTTTATAAATAATATATATGAACGTCCATCATGAATACTAATGAATTAATTTAATACTAATAAATATTTACTTAAATAACTAAGTTAGATACTAATAAGTAGATTTTTTTTAGATTTTAATTTTTAATTTTTTTTTTTTATACCTATTACTAAGTATTTAGTTTTTAGTATTTTAGTACTGTACTTTAATGTTACCTATGAAAATTGATTAAACTAAGATTATTAAAACTATGACAAATGTTCGTACATATTTTATGTCTCCGAATTTGTCTTAATAAATAATTTATCCGACATATGCACTCTTCATGAATATTAATGAATTCATTGTATACTTATAATTATTTTAAATATCAAGGATGAACCTAAAAGCGTACAAATAATGAAAAAAGATCATAACTTGGAGAATATTATTCAGTATACTAAGCTAACCTACACATTTTGAAAATAATAAATACAAATTAAGAACTATAATAGATAGTACACAAATACTAGATAATAATAAATATATTCTTGGATTTTAATTTTTTTTTTTTTAATTTGCTACGTATTTAATTTTTAGCACATTAGTACAGCATACAGCTAATGTAATATAATGTTACCTAATAAAATTACTGATTAAGCTAATATATTAAAACGATGACAAAGATTCGTACATATTTTATGCCACGGAACTTGTCTTAAAAATAATCAGAATATTATCACTTGAATACCATAGTGTTGTACATTAATGTAGTTTAATGTTACCTTCTAAAATTATTGATTAAGTTAAAATTATTAAAACAATGACAAATATTCAAGCATATTTTAATGCGTTTGAATTTGTCTTAAAAGTAATACCTACCTGAACTTGAAGAATACTATTCAGTATTTTAAGCTAACCTACAAATGTTGATAATAATAAATAAAAATAAAGAATTATAACTAATTTATTAAGGTAAAATTATTAAAACTATGACAAATATTCATACATATTTAATGCCTTTGAAAATGTCTTAAAAGTAATATGGACCCGATCTTGAAGAATACTATTCAGTATTTTAAGCTAACCTAAAAATTTTGTTAATAATAAATAAAAGTCAAGTATTATATTAGATAATAATAAAGAAATTTTTTTTTTCATTACAATGTATTAAATTTTTAGTACTTTAGAACAACAGCTGTCAGCTAATGTAATATAATGTTACCATAAAAAAATTATTAATTTAGCTAAGATTATTAAAACTAGGACAGATTCATGCATACTTTAAGCCTCTGAACATGTCTTAATATATGAAGTAAATCCAACCTTCATGAACACTAACAAATTCATTTAATACTAATAAATATTTTAAATATCAAGAATGTTTAAGCTACAAATAATGAACTAAAATCATAAACGGAACCTAAAACATAATTTTTAAATTTTTTTTTTAATATTACTTACACATTTAATTGTATTATTTCCCTGGATGTAAATCTATATATGTTACCACAATCATTGATTAACCTAAGATTATTAAAACTATGACAAAATATTCAAGCATATTTAAATGCGTTTGAATTTGTCTTATAAGCTAATGTAGTATAATGTAACCTATGAAAATTATTGATTAAGCTAAGATTATTAGAACTATGACAAAATATTAAAGCATATTTAAATGCATTTGAATTTGTCTTAAAAGTAATATAGACCAAACTTGAAGAATACTATTCAGTATTTTAAGCTAACCTACATGTTTATAAAAAAAAAAACAAAAATAAAGATTCATACCAGATACTCAAAGATAATTTTTTTTTTGATTTTGATTTTTTAATTTATTTTTTATCACTTCATATTTAATTTTTAGTATTTTAGTACTGTACATTAATGTAATTTAATGTAGCCTATGAAAATTATTGATTAAGCTAAGATTATTAACCTATGACAAATATTCATGCATATTTTATGCCTCTGAACTTGTCTTAATAAATAATTTACCCAATGTATACTCTCTTCAAGAATATTAATTAATTAAAAATTAATTCATTTAATACTAATAAATACAAATTAAGAGCTATACTACACTAAAAAATACATTTTTTTTTTTTGTTACTTTATATTTAATTTTTAGTACATAACAACTGTACGCTATTGTAATTTAATATTACGTCGTAAAACTTTTGATTAAGCTAAGATCCTTAAAACTATGACAAATATTCATGCATATTTTATGCCTCTGAACTTGTCTTAATAAATAATTTGCCCAATGTATACTCTCTTCATGAATATCAATGAATTCATTTAATACTAATAAATAAAAATTAAGAACTATACTATACTAAAAAATAAATTTTTTTTTTTGTTACTTTATATTTAATTTTTAGTACATAACACAACTGCACGCTATTGTAATTTAATATTACGTCGTACAACTTTTGATTAAACTAAGATTATTAAGACTGATAAAAATTCATGCAAATTTTATCTCTGAATTTGTCTTAATAAATAATAAATTGAAAGTTTACTCACTGCACGAATACTAATGAATTAATTTAAAACTAATATGTACATTTTTTTATGAATTTAATTTTTTTTATTACTATTTATTTAATTTTAGTACTTTACTACTGTACGGAAATATAATTTAATGATATCGCGTACACTAATTGATTAAAACTATGACATTGAATATTTCAAGGATATTTATATGCGTTTGAATTAGTGTTAAAAGTATTAGTGATCAGAGCAGAAGAATAATTTGTTGTATTATAAGCAGCTTAGCTGCTAAGCTACACATTTAGGAAATAATAAACAAAAATTAAGGACTAATAGACATAATATATAATGTTTTATATATTACTACAAATTGAAGTGTTACTATTTTTACTACTTAACGTAAACATATTTTAATGTTACCTCCTAAGATCATTTATTAAGCTTAGACGATGGACATTTTGACAATGATTCAGGCATATTTATGTGACCTTGAACTTGTCTTAAAAATAATCTTTAAAAAAATAATTTTTTTTAATTTCTTATCTTTGTATTATTTCAATTTTAATTTAGTACTTTACTTCTGTATGAAAATGTAGGTTAATGTAATATTAAGTTCCCCTATTATTGATGAATCTCAGATTATTAAAACTATGACAAAATTTAGGTAAAAATGCATAGTATATTTCTGAAGTCGTCTCTTAAAAGCAATTCAATTATTTCTACTCATAACCATAGCATAATTATTAGTATAAATGAATAATTTTAAATTTTAACTTTTAATAAATCACTTAATACTTTTAAAACTGAGAAACAAAAATGAATAACTGTTATTATATATATTTTTATTGATTTTATTACTTATAAAATATTATTTTATTTTAGATAAACATAACATTTTTGAAGTATGCAAATGTAGTTGTCTAAATTTTGATTTAACAAAAACTATGAATGCATTTTTAGATGTCTGTAAATTGCCTTTAACACGATTATTATTGGAAATTGGATAGTATTGAGTATAACCTAGGTACATGGTTGAAATATATTATAAGAACATACTTTTATGTAAGTAGAAACTAACTACTGTTAGGCATTAATTTTAACATTATTGCATTATGTTAATTTGATTTAAATATTACTATCAGTTATTGTATAATTTAAGTGATTCATTAAATAGAATTGTTTATTGTATTCTAAAATCTATCAAATTTTTTAATGTCGTTTTTAAACGTACTCCTTACCTAAATAATTTATGCAAAAAAAATTGTGGTTTAATCTATAATATTTTAATAAATAATACAGTCTCCTAATTTATACCACTTAAAAGTTATTAAAAGAAAATATTTGAAAAAAAAACTTAATGGAAAAATAATTTTTAAATTATGAAACTGGAGCTTAAAAATATAAAATTGATTACTAACTTTTAAATAAGCTGTATAAAATCTTAATCTTTGTTTTGTGTATCCCCATTGTTAGTAGGATTATCATTATGGATTGCTGCTAACATTGATTCTATGTCCAAGTCTCCTGTTTTGTTTTCCACATTTGCATTTTCTTCATCAATTTCTTTCTCAACACTGTCTGGAGTTTCTTGATCAGCTTCTTCTTGTTCAGGCACGGCTGTATCTTCTTCATCCTCTTCTTCTTCAGCGGCTTCTTCTTGTGCAGGCTCAGGTTTTTTTTTGGATTTGACTTCTTTTTCAGTCTTATCTTCTTGAGAGTTTTCAGTTTCTTCTCCTTCGCCTGTATTTTCATTTCCTTCTTCTTGTTCAACATTCGTAGATCCTTCGGTGGGGACGACATTGTCATTTAACATCATATCCGTGTCCACAGTGCCTTTATTGTCATCTTGTTGATTTTCGTCCACATCCATAGGAGACTCTGTCTGTGGATTATTTTCTTGAGCCTTGGATGGTTCTGGTTTCATAACTTTGTTTGAAACCGGACGAGAATCTTCCGGCTCTCTTTCCTAAAAATAAAATAAAATAATTAGGACATGAAGATTCGTTAAAATGTTTAATTTTTTATTTACTCCATTTGAGGTTGATGGAGTTGGCTGATTATGGTCTTTTTGAATATGGTCGAGACAATTAATTCGACTATCAAATGATTTAGAACACACTTGACATCTATAAAGTCTTTTCTTCTGTTGTGGAACCTAAATTAAATATTTAATATAATTTAAAAGATCAATTCAAAATTGTCTCATATTATTAACTGCATTTATAATAATAGTAAATGAGTTACATAAAATTAATATTGAAAGAAATTCTTTTAAAATTAACCCTTTGACGAGTGTTGACATTTATTTACGTAATTCAGTAAGTATGTAATAAGTAAGAGTAATGAGTAATGACGTATATTACTATATAAGTAAGTAATAAGAGAAATGACGATTATTACTATATATACCGCGTTGAGTTATAGTTATGGTGTTTATCGAATTTTAGTGATTGTTATTATTTTTGTACAGATTTCAAACACATAATGAAATATGTACTGCCATCTGTTATCTAACTTTTCTAAAAAAGTTAACTAGATAAGAACATTAATGTATAATATTATATTTATTACAATTATTATTTTCAATATGTATAAGAAGTTGCCTATACTGTCATATTAATTTACTCTGTGGGTAATCATGGTAAAATAATAATACACCCGTCAAATGGTTAAGAGGATTGTCAGCACATTTCTTTTCTCTCTCACCCATAGCAAATTGTTCATTTACAATAATGATTATTATCATATTAATTTCTAAAATTAGAGTGAATTATCACCAAATTTTAAGATAAGATTATTATTTAGGGCACCTTGTAAGCTTTTTATTATATTTTAATTTTAAAGCAAATTATAAATATTTTAAGCTGTACAAACAATTTACAATTTTTAAATACTCATCACTTGTTTGAAAATTAAAATATTGTAAAAAGCCTATGAGGTGACCTAGATAATAATCTTACCTTAAAATATTAAAAGAGGTCATTTCCCTCTAATTTTAGAAATTAATATGATTATGATTATTATTTTGAACATCAAATTTGTTAAATTTCGGGTGGGTCGGAGAAAAAAAAATATACTAACATTCTCTTAAGTTAATGAATAAAAACATAAGTACTAGGTATAATATCTATTTTTAAATTATGATCTCATGGAAAAAAATAGGGTATTTATAATGAAAATTTGTCTTTGTAAAACAGTAACAAGTTCAATGATGCAAAATACAATTTAGAGTAGTTAACATATTATAATTGAAAATTGTTAAGTGGAAAAAGTGAGTGTTGACAAAATTAAAATATGTACTGCAAAATTATAAATTGATCTTATACTAAATTAATATAGTAAAAGATCATATTATTTTCTTATTCTTACCGGAGTTAACGCTTTAGCTGCTGCTTGATTAAGAATAGGTTTTTCAGGCTCCTTTTTGTTCATATGAGTGCGCATGTGGAATCTAAAATTAAAGTATTAATAATAACTTTAAAATAATATTTAATAAAGTACATACCGAACATGACCAAGCTCTTTCGATTGGAATGTACAAAAGCCGCACTTGTATATTTTCATTTTGTTAGCACTTTCTTGTTGTGTTGGTGGTGGTTGTTGTTGTTGTTGTTGTTGTTGTTGATGTTGTGGTTGGTGTTGTTGCTGCTGCTGCTGCGGCGTTTTTAACAATTTTAATGGAGTTTGAACCGGAGTAACTACAGCAGCAGTAGTTACAGTAGGAGAAACTCCTACTGTCAGACCACTAGGTACTTTACGCTGACCTTGTTCTAGTTGTTCCTCTGCCTTTAAATGTCCATTGACAATCTAAGTATAGAATAAAAGTTATTGTTTTATATAACAACCTAATATTATGTAGCTTGTTTCTAATTAGGTTCTATCCTTACCTCAACACCCTTAACAGCCTGATCTGGAGGCAATATTCCATATTTCTTTTGTATATATGACAACATTGCATTTTTAACAAGTTTCAGATCATTTTCCAACTTGTCCATATGAGTCAAAAGAGAAGTACATTTCTTGCACATGTGATCTGCAGGGGTCACAATGACCACAAATTCATCTCCCATAAGCTCAACAATTTTTTCTGGGTATGGTACATTACTATGTGGTGTAATGCTTGAACACACCCGTGTACGTTCACCGTACAATTTTGTATCACAAAGAAAACAGACACCCATTGTACCTAGAAAAAATTATAAATGAAAACTAATTTAACAATTATTAAAAGAATATTAATAGAAATATAATATACATCTAACATTTTACTTTATACTACTATAATAGTTATTTACCGACAATGTAATACCATCTAAATCAATCATCATAGTTGAGTACAAACCAAAATGATATAGCCTAGCAAAAATTGATTATAGTCGGGGCAAAACGAATGTTGGTGGCTACGCCCACTAAACAATATAACACTAGTGAGTAACTTGGATATTTACCATTAACAGTTGAATAAAGATCAAATACAATGGAACCTATAGCACAAAGGAAGCCTGCGGTCACGTAGTAATATGCTAGAAAAAAATTGTCTTATTCGAAACGAATTTGAAAATTGTGTGCTGTTCATGTGTGAACGTTACCTAAAATTATACATTCTCATTAGCCGCCGGCAAAAGTAGACGGAGCCACCAACCGCACATTCGTTTGGCCCCGACATTAAATACCTAAGTAACTTAGTATGAGAAAGGTTGTTACAAATAGAAAATTGAAACCTAAATATCAACAAAATATTAATCCAAGATGCATGTGCCAAAAAATATATTTACAAGGATACACGCACGAAGTGATTCTGACCGTCTATTGAACCACATGGTTCACCGGTGTCAAAGCAATAATCTGACCAGTCACCACTCACAATAATAAGTTAAAAAATAATTTGTTATTGAGATATCATAAAATTAAATAGTTTATAAATGTTACAGTTAGCTTGACAACCTTTGAAACTGCATTTTAATGGGAATGCCCTTTGAGCATTTCTAAGACACAGACATCTGATCCTATACAGTTATATTGTCTAATTTTAGTTTATTACTTATATTATATAAGTAATAAAATAAGTTATATAGAAGTTATATAGAAGATACTAATATATTATAGTTAATATTTTGAATTTTTGAAATGTTGTACTCGCATGTGTTGTGTCCTTTTTACACACATACGACAGCAAATTTGTGCAGTTAAGTTTTGATATTAGAGTGATGACCTACTATAAGGATATAATATATGTATATGATTGACAGCCGATAAGAAGTAGAGAACTACGATAGAGGTGAAGTAAAGAGTGGAGGATGCGTATTAAAATACTGTGATGATACCTATCTAATTTGTCATGAGAAAAAGAATGTGATGAATGATGATAGCTGGGAGACTAAAAGGTAAAAGAATGGTATGGGGTTCCGGAATGTAACATACTATAATTGATTTTCGTCCAATTTTAAGTAGGTACTGCATACAATACTTATAATGTGCTGTATATACCTACTCATTAATTACCTATAATTATGTAATATTAATTTTTAAATTTAGATATTTTGTTTTATTACAATTAAACATAAATAGGCGGACGACAATAGTTCATAACTTGGTGACTTAATATGATGTAACGCCTATTACATCCAAAATTATGAATAATATTTATTGGTGAATATATTAGTTAATCGACCCAATTAATAAACAAAACAAACAAACGAATAATTACTAGTGATAAGTATCCAGTGAATAATTAAAGTAGGCAGACAATTTGAGCGTTGTAAACAAAATAACGTGAATCGCCCGAAACAATTCCGTCGCAGCCGGGTAAAAACTAAGCACGCGCGTTCGAACTACGTGAACAAGCGGACGGCGGCCATTACGTAACGAACGGGTGAACGACGGTGATACACAACAATTGCAACCACCGTTAAAAGTTGAAACGTAAACGAGTGACGACACGACAGGGGAGAACATCGACCGAACGCAGGCACCACACCCACCTAGACGCGAACGTTAAAAACGGTTAACAAAAAAGAAACCGGGCAAACATAAAAAGACCGGCGAGTGTACGATTGTCGAGTTTTTATTAATTTGTTGTCTGCGGTCTTTGTACGCTACGCGACATAGCGTCCGGTAAGCAATAGTATACCGCGGTATCGAGTAGTTTGCCGGGGTGGTAACATTGTATCGACCGACGACGCGGCAGTAACGGCGCCGCGTCCGTTACTCCTCTAGTCAATTTGTACGACGGATTTCGGGCGATAAAAAACCAGCGTCGCCGCCGACCAACGATCGAACGCGGGAACTCACAAAGACTGACAGACACCCGCGACGTAGGCGCGCGCCGTTTTGAATATCAAACGAACGATTAGGCGTAGCCCGATCGTCAAAAAACGAAATATGAACTAATCGTGATGATTTTAGAAATAAACGTCGGAAAGGTCGAGTACTGCACGACGATCGGACATTTGGACGGATACTACTGTAGTAAAGCCGCAGCGACATCAGACGGGCCCGTCATGGCGCCAACGATGAATGAAGTTTAAAAATGGCGTCCTTCTCGGGCGACTACGGCTTCGCCGAGACCAACAGTTTTCGGGAAATAGCATTTTAAATAGTCCCACACACTTAATTTCAAGCTAAGGTTATTCGAATCGCACTTCGACAGTTGTTGAGCCCGGACGTTATACGCCGGATCCGCCGCCTCTGACGAGTGCATGATAAAAAAAAATGGCGTCTACAACTTCGCCGAGACTAACACTTTTCGGGAAATAACTTATTTTAATCAGTCTCACACACACACCAATTTCAAGCTAAAGTTATTCGCGAAGAGATTTAAACAACGGCCTCAAAATGGTTAGACGACAGGTCCGCCACTGACGAGTACCTATAAAAAAAAAATGGCCTCCACACGACAGCTACGACTTCCCGCGTGAACATTACACGTTTTGGACAATAGCTTTTTTTTAGTCGATCCCGCGCGCCTAATTCGTTTCGAACAATTCGTGCGGTTAATAATGTTAGAAAGACAATTAGAAAACCTAACCTACAATGGGTAATTTTTTAAAATCTATGTTTTTAAACGAAAAGGTCTTGCGGTATTGTAGAGGCGTAATTAGACAAAAATTCAGCGAGTAACAAAAGAGGATGTTTGATTTCAAACGTTCGAATAAACGTCTACTATTTAACAACAAAGCGAGCCAAGTAAAAATGAAAGCGGCCATCGCTTCCATATTTACCAAAACTTAATAAATCGATTTCGAACAATGTACGCTTCATAGACGTTTGCGAGAGAACGAATTATAACCATAGGCGCGTTATTTTATTAAGTAAACGATAATTATTATTGTCGGTAGATAAAAAATAAAAAATGTTCAATGCTCACCTTTGGTTCGACAACGTGCGCGTGGGTACGTCGTACGAACCAAAAATCGTAAGAGACGACTTCCTCTGATGAAAGGCCAGCAATTCACTCAGCGGTCGGCAACAAACATCCGCAGCAAGACGTACGCACGCCCCACGATTGAACAATTAAAACGAACAAATTAAAATCTTAAGTAATGGCGCGGAGTGACGGTTACAGCGAGAGATGAACGCGACTCTTCGGTTCGTGAGACTGTGTGAGAGTGTGAGACGCGAGTACTGAGTGTGCATATGTGCCGAGTAGAGACGCCGATTGTAATGGACGGGGACGCGACGAGGGGGAATGACAACACTATGGAACACCGCGAATTGGTGACCAAGCCGACAAACGATCGGAACGACTGGCCCTACTGTACCGGTTATTATGTTAGAAATTGACGTACACGGAACGTTCGTAAGTACGAAACGAGCGAGACGAGAGACTCCCATTGGCTGTCAGACAAAGCCGGTGTGGCATCATACCATAGTTGTGGTAAAATATGCGGTACCGGCTTTATACCGATACCTCGGTTCACAGTAAAGTTATTCGAGACGACAATTAAGTTCGTTATCACTTTATCGTTTACATTTCAGAATAATTACGCGGCCACTTTGGTCGATTGTGGAACGTGTATAGTGATTATAGTGATAGCGCATTATACCATCATATTTTAATCATGAGCCGTATTGAAATAATGAAATGTACACGACTAAACTTTACTTGTTAGACGTTTTACCTTCATTTTTCAGATTATTTTCATCCGTGCGGTGTTTGTTTTGAATATTATTAAAATATTCATAACTGCATGCATTTCGTATTGTCTCCTATCGGACAGTTTATAAATTAAATCTCAATATTGCGAACTCCGATTGATAGTGTAATGAATTATAACGACAACACATTCAATAGTGAGTCATAATATATCAGTATTAGGTATACTATTGTAAACTATTTTATTTGCGTTTTTTTTTCTTAATTAGCTATGCCGGGTAACAACAGCAATAAACGTCTAACAAGACGTCCTATGGAAACACCTGGTTTAGATGTGAATAGTATGCCTCCACAACAAGTACAATACAACTATGCCCAACCGACTATGTACTCTCAGCCACAAGAACCTCAGACAATGCCTTCTCAACAACAATTCTATTACAATGACTTTACATCAATTCCATCACCACAACAACATGGGTATGGAAATAGTGATTTTGGATACGCTGGATCAATGCCAACAGATAACATAAATCACCGACAACATTACACGTCAAGTAATTATTAATAATGATTTATATCGATATAGGTATTTTAGAGCGTTAAATCATGTTATGTATGAAAGCAGTAATATTGTTCTGTCAATCTGTCATGGTAGAACTTTTATAATCAATTTTTATGCCTAGAAAGATTAATAGGTTTTAATAAAAAAAATATCCTAAATAAATATAAAAAAGAATGGAGATTATCCATATCATAAATAATTACAAATATAATACAACAAAGTGTATGTTTATATTATATAGAAATAATATATATGTATATGAGTGCCTGTTAATGGTATGACACCCTAGTATAAATAATATTTATCTTATTACCTATGTAATAAATATCCATCAAGGTTTTTATGTTTAGCATTTCCACCTTTAACATAGTTTTTATCATCTAACTGTGGAGGGCTATATAAATCAAGACAAACATTTTTACTTAGATTAACTTTGACAACTAAAGTTTACAACTTGAAACCACAGTTTTTGAGTTTTATATCTATTAAATATTATAGGTAGGCTTACAATAAAGGGATTATTCTTTTATTATAATTTAAAAAGGGATGTATGTTACAAGTGGGTCACTATAATAAATGGTATTAAATTTGAAGTGGAGACGGTTTGTCAGTCAATGATATTTTAAATGTCATTACTTATTATTAATATGGTAGCCGGTAAGTTAAATTAATTTTATAAAACTAAAATAATTACTCATATCATTATTCTTGGTTATTTAATATGAAATTTCGTCCAAATTTTAACTTAAAATAACTATAAAAGAACTATGTTTATATATTATATATTTTATATTTTTGGTTACAGAATCAACTTCTAATATGCAACATTCTTTTACATTTTCAATCCAAATAAAAGTTGAACTTTTTATAAATTTTCAATTTAATAAATTATGTCAAAATTTGAGCTTTAAAAAGCTTATACATTTTGTGTAAAATTTCCCGTTTTTCTTTGTTTTTTTTTATTTTTTCTGGCGCTCTTGAAAGCTATTGGGAATTGTAATCTCCTTAATTCACTAACTAGATTCATTTTCCATCAAACAAGATACTGAAGTTGAAAATCGAAGCATTATTTCAACTACTTATCGTGTACAGAAACAAATAAAAAAAAACACATCTTTGTAAAATCAATACATTTTTTGCTATGCTCAGAATTTAAAATATGAATATTGTGTTTTATTATCTTGTAATATATTATGTTATCAAGTTTCTAATAGATCATAGAACTTGATACATTCACATTTATCATTTTTCGTTTGAATATGAAAGGTTAATTCATCAGAAATTTGATTCATTATCCACAGAACAGTCAATTCTTTTCATTTTGGCAGTTTTCATTTCACACATTAGGTTTTAAAAGTTTTTAAGGATATTTAAGATGTATGTTTATTCGAGAAATAAATTAGTATCTGTTAATTTTTATCATTTTTTGGTGTACTAGTATCACATAATAACATTATATATTTTTATGCTGCACTTATAACATTTAATAATTATTGTTAATTTATTAATTTATTATTCTAGAATCTAGAACAATTATCAAAAGTCTTAAAAGCAATAATTTATTACCATATTGAATGTAACTACATAATTTGTCTCAACCTTTATTTTTAAACCTGGTGCTGTTGGCATTCTTGGATCCACACATGAAAGACTCTGTGGCCATTCTTTTGTATAAAAAATATTTAAACAATTCTATTATCAAAATGTTTATTCTATGTTGATTATAATTTTAGGCCCGGGTCCAAGTCCTCAACAAACACAACCAATAATGTTTAATCCTTCAAATAATTTAGTTGATGCATTTGGAAGTAATCCACTCTTAGCAGGAGTAACTGTGCGATACGGACAGAAAATTTTAGGACAGGTTGTTGATGAAAATGTTGGAAAATATACGAGCGGAATAAGTTCAGAAATAAAACGTTATTTTGCTGTAGACACACGTTATGTGATCAGCAAACTTGGTTTATTATTGTTTCCGTTTGTCCATACAGTAAGTTTTCAAAATAATATTGTTCTATTTATTTCAAACTAAACAGTTTTTTTAAAATTAATATTCAAAACAAAATGATTTTTTTAAATTTATTGAATAAAGTTAACTCGTTGAATTGTTTTCAAGGATTGGTCAATTATGCTAGAATCAACAGAGCAATCCGATGATCGTCGACGAGCAAGACCAAAAACAGATGTCAATGCACCAGATCTTTATATTCCTACTGTAGCTTTTGTAACGTAAGACTAATATTATATCTGTTTCAATAATGTTTCTATTAAAATTAACTATTTTTCAGATATTTACTATTTTTGGGTCTCATTCTTGGTAAACACGGGCAATTCAGTCCAGAACTTTTAAGTGTACAGGCTTCTCGTGTTCTTGCTTGGGAAGTAATAGTGGTTTTAGTGGAAATAATGGCACTATATGTTACAAATATACAAAGTTCACTACGTGCTTTTGATCTAACGGCTTATTCAGGATACAAGTATTTTGGGTAAGCAATTTTTCAAAATGTCTGAAGACTAAAATGTATAGTCTTCTTATGTTTTACTAATTTTATGAGAACTTTATTTATCTTACTTCCCGGTAAATATATTATTTGTAACGAAATAATATCATATTAATATTTTTTTATTTACAGAATTATAAGCTGTATTCCAATTGGTTTACTTTTTGGAGAAACTGCATTTTATCTTGCCTTACTATACATTGGAATTGCATTTATGTACTTTTTGGTAATATATTTTATATTATAATTTTTAAATAATTCTACATTAACTATAGATGTATTATTTATAATTATTTTAATCTTTAGTTATTTTCAATGAGATGGCAGTTGAATTCAATAGCGACAGTTGCCAATGTTGGCCAACCAGTAGTAATGGTTGAGTACAAGCGTAAGAGGACTTTATACTTCCTGATTTTAGCAGTCGCCATCCAGCCAATAACTGCGTGGTACCTAATATCATATTTAACATTCACTATGAGATGAATATAACTGGAAGATATTTCAAAAAAAATATTTATGCCATGAAACAATGCAATCATGTTATTAAAAACTGTATATATTATATACATATTATCTTTTTATATATTTTAATAGTCTTTGTTGGTATGATACTTTTAGGACTACATTTTAACAATGTATCATATTACATATACTGAAATACGTGTAGACAGTTAATTTTTTTTATATCTTTAATAGCGTAATTAATTTAATTTTGGGCTTTTGAATTAAGAATGTAATACATACATATAAAATGTATTTTTTAATAAAAAAAAAAAAAAACCACATCTATACTAAGAATTAGTGTATTAATTTTACTAATTGTAAATCTAAAATTAATCTCAGCATTATACTTTTTTTGTATAGGTACTAAAATCATGTAGTATGTATACTTGTATGAAGATAATAATATGTGTATTCTGTGTAATAGCACTTATAAATTTTTATTTGAAACTCAATGATTTAATTCAAATGAAGCCCTAATATAAATTGAATTTTTACTTTAAAGTTACTATGGCTTATCATTTTATTAAATGTTTTACAAAATTAAAATATCTTATCTTTTGATTTTTTTTTTAATTTGTATATTGTGCATCCTTTATGATAATTATTTAAAAATTTGAATTAAAATATATTCTAACTTGTAACATATTATGTTATATATTATTATTTTTCTTGTCGTCATCATTAATTATGGAACCATACAATCAGTCTCCTAACTTAAATATTACTTCAAACTAATTAATTTCAACCTAAGGAATAAGGATATTTTATTTAACATTATTTTGTGAATGAAACGGAGTTGAAGTTTTATTATCCATGCTATGTTTTTGTCAGCCATTAAGACTGTACTCGATTATAATACTAATTTGGTGTTGTTGAGAAAATAATTTCATATAAAAATAGTTTTATTTATTTTCAATTTTTCAATATACATTGGTAAAATATTCTAAACTATATCAAAACTGAATTGAATTAGCTAAGATATATAATTTAAAATTGTCAATGACATTTAAAACAATTTGGTTTAAATTAAATTCTTGATTCTGTGTTTTTACATTTTTAATTTCTACAAAACCATTTTATTATGTATTTTATATTCTTATAGCATATTATAATTTAATTGTCATCTATTTCATGGGTATAAAACTGATTAAAATTGTACATCTTGTCACAAAAATATTTGCCTTGTTATCTAGCTAACATAGTTTTTTTTAACCATAATATAGTGCAAAATATTTATTTAAAATCATAGAAAATTTGACGATTTAAAATCTATAGACCAGAGATATTCAAACTTTTTCATCCTGTGGCTTCTTTATGTATTCACAATATTTTGACAGCTACCAAATTATTATGAAAAAATTGGAACAATACAAATACAATATGGGTGACTTTACTACTGAAAATAAAACTTCAAATAGTTTTGTAATATGTTTTGTTAACGGTTCCATAATCCCTTTAATGATTATAAATAATATTTATATTAATTATTTATGGATATACTCCATAGTAATAATATATGGAGTATATGATATGCATTAATAATGGTTCCAAGGGCTTTGATGTAGCTCTCTTCGCGATCCCTGGGAGCCGCTTCACTTAGTTTAAATACCTCTGCCATAAACAAATTTATATATTCAACAAGCTTACCACATATTATCATGAATTTTAATTGATTTATAAATAATATAAAATTTAAATAAATATGCTATTTTTAAAAGTAATGAGTAAGTACAACATTTAATTATCTTCTCTATTATTTATACATATAATTATTAATAAATTATAACATAAATAATGTATACTTTACACCTTCCCTCCTCCGCCATAACAAACTGTTATATTTGATATATAGTGATGTTACTACTATATAATATTGATTTATGCTATTATATGTTATAAAACAAACAAATTGCAATGAAGCTTAAAAACTAAAATGCTTAAATAAAACAATAGAAACTGCTCATTTCACATTATTGTTGTATTCATAGATTTATCAAAATACTGTATTTCATGTTACATATTTATCTTCATAAGGAAATACATATTATCTTGTTAATTAAAAGGTTTTCAATCCCCCCTCACCAAGATTATGTTAGCAAATTTTAAACATGTCAATAATTTAATAAATATTATATTATTGACATGCTTAAAATTGTAGTTGATTTATTATGTAAATTAAAATGAATATTTTAACATTTAATTGAAGTATCTGTTCGAATGCATTACTGTATTTTTAGAAAAAACTATCTACTTCAAATTGTTGTGACTGTTCCCCATTAGACCTTTATCATTATTGCTATTATTATTATTTATTCTATTGATGTCTTTCTTCATTTTCCAATTTTATTGGTATATTATGTTTTTATTGACGAAAGCCGATGACACGTATGGTCTCACATTCCTACAAGTTTATAGTTTCACATTTGTATTACTATTTTAAATCAAATGAAATCAAGGTCAGCATTACTAAGAATTTTATTTAAATTATTTGTTACCTACACATTGATTAAATCTGTGTATTAGATTGTATGATTAATAAATTACAAAAAAATTAAATTAAAATAGTTTAGAACATTTTTGATTTATTATATCGATTGTATATATATTATAAAATATAATTTTTAGCAAACCATGAACAAAAATATATATGTGTAATCTCAAAAAAAATCTCAAATCCTAAATGTATTAATTATAATATTCTTGTGGTAATACTTGTATTAAAAAATGTAACATCACAGTCTTTATCAAAAATAATTTCTCATGTGCCTCCAGCTGATGACCTAATTGATGCTAATAATTTCAGCTCAAATGACATTGCAATTTGTATCAATACAATTTTACAACGTTCTGAAATTAATGATATATTAATTAATTTTTGGAATTCAGATTCTTGTATTTTTAATAAGTAAAAAAAGTTTAAATTGCAAATAAAATTGAATTGACAAAGAAAAAAGAAAACTAGAGCTTATAATTTAATTTGTGATCCTTTAGTTGTTTAATTTAAATTCTTAAATAATTAGTTAAAATAAAAACAGATTAAAATTTAATTTAAGCATTTTATATTGATTTATAAATATAACTAATGAAAATTATAAAACTGGTATACATGGTAAGACAGTATTCAATATATAATGATACATGCAACAAAAAATAGAAATTAAACTAATTACTTTTGAGATTTTCTTCAAAATTAAAGTTTTGGCTAACATATTACGATTGTCTTAACGTCGATACTCGATAACAATCATTAATTAGGAGTATACATTATACACATTAAAAAAATATATCTTAATTTCAATTTTTACATACTTATCTGTGTAAATTATTGGAACTAGAAAGGGATGAACAATTTTGTTATTTTTCCTTAAAAAAAAGAACTAGTTCAATTTCTCGTTCTTTTTTTATAAAAAAGAATTCGTTCATCGTGCCGATCATTAAAAAGGAATCCGTTCCTTTTGGAACTCGTTCCTTCCAAACACTGGGTCAAGCCCCCCATCATTGGCTTTGGAGTGGATAATCTTCCATATTCAGTTTGATGTGAATTTTGAATCAATTCAAATTATATTCATTGGTTGGTGTTCCTTATTGTTAAATATTATACTAGGTAGGTACCTAAATAAAAATTTTTGAGAGGATAGGGCATTTTCCAATTTTCCACTCCTATTTAGCTACGTTGTTTTATTTTTTTGATCCCCCCTCCCTTACAGAATTCATGTTTACACCACTGAGTGAATCAACCTCTTATGAACCATAATGGTAACTGGTAAGAACATTATGAGTGTTCTATGTAGATTCTTTATAATAGTTCAATTTTTTAGCAAGTTTTGTTGAAGTACTTTTTTCAAAAGTATTTAAAATTTTAAAATACGTATTTCAGTACTTGAGTATACCTAGTTAAAAAATATTTGAATACTTCTACTCAAGTACTTACTTTACAGACAATACAGGACTGGTAAAAATATACAATAGTTGTACAGTAAAACCTGTGTAAAACGGAAACGGTTGGGACCGGATATTTTTTCCATTTTAGACAGGTTTCCATTTAATACAGGTTGTAAAAAAAAAAATTAACAATAGATCTTTATTACATATAATTTATTATTTATTATTTAATTCATTTTTATTTCATATATTTTACATATTATTTATTAATCCTTACTCCAAAATTCATCCAATGTTTTTTGTTTTGTTATTTGACTTGCCATTTTCTTTTCTACTAAATTTTTCAAGTTCAGAATTGATTCAAGAAGTTCATTTTCATTATTTTGATCCAATGCGAACATTTCTAATCGTTTTATTTCATGCAGGGCGTTCTTATACGTTTTAATATCATTGCCGTGCAATGGTACATTATCTGTTTCGTCTTCGGAACTGGCATTGTTCAACGTCTATTGAAGTGCAACGTTTCACTGTAGTATCAGTAATAATATC
>NC_042493.1:85284465-85318417 GCF_005508785.2 Acyrthosiphon pisum | reverse complement strand
TTCTTTTATTTCATTTTTTTGTTTTAATAATATATACACTTGACTTTTTCCACATTGAAAAGTTCACAAATTTGTTTTACTGATAATTATCTTTTTCACTTGACTCAATTAGTTTAATTTTTTCATTTAGTGTTAAACATTTATTTTGGACGTCATATTGAATATACGTCTATACGCACCTTACGTCAGAACACTACTACGACACTAATCGATAAAATAAACTTATTGCAACGAAATAATCTATATAATTGATATAGATTATATTCATTGACTGATAATTTTAAAATAGTACATGTACATATTTCCATGATATACAGGTTCATGACAAAATATTGTTTCCATTTCCACGTTAAACAGGTTCCATATTATTCAGGGAACGATGTATTTAAAACTACATTAGGTTCGCCGGGACCGTAACATTTTTCCATAAAAGTCAGGTTTCCATGTTATTCGGGTTCCATATTACACAGGTTTTACTGTATTATATGTGTTAAATTTCTGATAACTTAAGGTGTTGCAGCCTGCAAGGTTCTATAATGTACATATTATATATTACCACCACTACTGTGGTATATGCGAATGGAATGATATGATATTATACAAACAAAAAAATACCATTTATTTTAACATCTTTACATAATATTATAAATAGTACTAGTGTTATCCGTTGCAGGGTTGCAAGAAAAATGTATTAATCTAATGATTCAATAAAATTTAATGAACCAATCATATATGGGCCACTAAATCATGTAGCTCACTAAGTATTGATTAATTAAATGTTTAGGATTGTTCATGCAACCTGCCAACCTGGCATTAGATTATTATTTATTAGGTAGTAAATTCAAAGTAAAATAGTTTAATAGGTACATATAATAATTATATATGATCGTCGTTTAAAATTGAATAACACAAAATTCATAATTCATAATAAAAATAATAGGTACCAGGTATCTAACATAATTTTTCAACAATAATATTAAGAAATTAATTTTCTTTTAACACTACGAGAATGATCAACGATCATCACTCAGATAGTCAGACGAATAGACATTTAAAACATTACTGCACGTCTTCACCTACTGTTTAATACCTAAGGAATAAGGATTTTCTTATTATTTTACCATTTTAAATGACGATTATATACCTACATGGCTACATGAATATCAATAAAGTTTAATTTGTTGGCCAAAAACCGTAAAAACAAGGCTCCCAATATATTATTGTAACAATAGATGTTGAAAAATATTTTTATTAAGTATTTATGGGGGGGGGGAGGCTTGAATTTCCCATAACCATACATAATATTATAAAACAATTGTAAAATCAAATAAAATAATTAAATCATTTTGAATTTGGTATTTTCGTGTACCTATATTATATATAGGTCCTATTTCATTGGCTCAAAAATACCTATGTATTTATTTCTATAAATAGACATATTGTTTATTAACAGTACGGTACCTACCTAACTGTGTTAATAAAAAGTTTTGATAGTTTAAAGATTTATTTTACGTTTTTATTTTAGATTCTGAGTGGAACGATGAATGTATTGATTTTACAATGATGTGTGTTTTTTTTTTTTAAATTTTTTTTTATTTTTTTTTTTCTGTCTGTCATCACCTTTTAGGACAGAAAAAGTGCTTTGATTTTCTTCAACAGTATCTTTTCTGATAGGAAAGTTAATCTAGTTGGTACTTTGGGGGGTCAACAGTAAAATTTTTCCAATAGTTTTCAAAAGCGCCGTGAAAAACAAAACAAAAATTAAGAAAAAACGAGAATTTTTACGCAAAATCTGTTTTCGAGAAAATTGATTTTGGTTTTTGGTGTAACTTTAAAACGAATGACTCTAGATACATAAAATTTTCACTGGTTGTTTATATTTCCATTTTCTATACATGATAAAATTTTCAAAATATTTTGATTTGTTTTGAGCTGTTTACGGACAATTTCAGTTTCCAATTTAATTAGTTTTTTTTTTCTATGAATGTCAATAAAACTTTATTTGTTGAGTAAAAATACTTGAAAATTTAATACAAGGCTCCTACTATATTGTTACAATGAGATTTGAAAAATATTAAAAATCCTTAGTCGCAGTTTTTGTTTATTAGCATTTAAAGTTCAAAAATTGACAAAATATGTAAAAATCACGAAAATTAGCAAATTATTTTTAGTTAATAATTCGTAAAAATTTTTCTTTTTAGAACTAAGATTTTAAAATGTAATACAAGATTCCTTATAGGATAATCTACCTTCTATATACCTTATATAAATAATGAAAATGAAAATCTTCTGACAGATTTTTAAAGAAAAAATATGGTTTTTAAACAAAATAAATGAGTTTTGATAATTGGAGGATTTGCGCTACAATATCGAGAAATGGGTACAATATCGTTTGCCTCCTCAAAAATTTAACGGCAGACCGCTACTGACAGCAGAGCGACACCCACTTGCCCAATTTTTTTTTTTTTTATATTGAAATTGCGCCTATAGAGTCATCATGCCCATGGCCAAATGCCTGGTTATTTAGCCATGATCGTAACTTGATTGACTGTTAACAAAAGTCATACACTTATACCCATAGGCGTAAACTGTGGGGGGGGGCAAGGGGGGCATTGTCCCCCTAGAATAAATTAGGAGGGGCAGTGCCCCCTCTGACATTTAACATACCTTGTTTTAAAATAAGTACAAAACAGCTGGTTATAGCTACTACAATACAGTTTTTTTTTAAATCTTAATATTCAATTTTAGCTTAGGTATCTTGTTAGATAATGCTTAGAATGCTTAAATAATGCATAATGAATAATTATATATAATATATAGGTAGTGAAGTGTCGTTTAGCCGCGGACACCCGGTCCGTAGTTGAGTGGTGGGTATAGCCTGTTAACACAATTATTTTAAATATAGAGAAGTTGTACCCAATAAATCTTGATAAAATTATTGATAAATTCAATGCAGAATCAACCCTAAAAGGCAGAAGACTACAGTTAATATAAATTTGTTATTATTTTAAGTATAAAATTAATACTTAATTGTATATAATATCTACTTGCAGTTTTTAGAATTATGATGCATTTTGTTTAGAAGTTATAAAATATTAAAAATTTCAATGTTTTTAATGTATTTAAGTTTGTATATTTATTTCATTACTTAGTAATATTGATCACCTTATACAAATATACAACTACATTCTACAACAAAAGGTAATGTTAACATATATTTTCAAATAAATTATGTAAGGTTAATACTATATAGACTAGTTGATATGTAGGCATATATATATATAATAAATATATATATATATATAATATATATATATTTTATATTTGCCCCCCCTAATATATTTCCAAGTTACGCCCATGCTTATACCTATCATTTTAACAGTCTGTATATTAGAACTGATTGGCGATTAGTGATTACTATTATCTGGTTACCTACGTGTCTACAGTAACAGCACAAATTAAGAACTTAAGGTATTTATATCTTTGGTCCTAGGTAGAAAGGGCCCATGTCAATTTAATCAACTTTTCAAGACGTAGAATATGACGAAAATTTGCAAATTATTTTGAATTAGAAATTCTTGAAAATTTTTCTTTTTAAATCTAAGATTTGAAAATGTAATACAAGATCATTCATAAGTTTATCTATCTTTATCAAAAAATTTACGAAATTCGACCAATTTTGGTCAACACAATTGAGTGGTGTCCTAACGGTCTTGCATCCTAGAATATATTTTTTTACAGTTCCGATTAAAAACCGTGTCACAAGTTTGTCCCCACGAAAACATATGGGTGACTTATAACATTTTAAGGCGTTTGATCTAATATTATGCCAAGTATCTATTTCCGATTCAAACATGTATAAAAAATAGATTATCAAGTACCAACTATTACCGAAATTGTCGAATTTATTGTCTAAACGTACCTAATAGCAGTAAATAACGTAATAACATAATGAGTATCTTAATATGTACAAGCAGTATACAATTTCAAATACTCATAATTCACTTTAAAACTAAAATATACCTAATAAAAAGCTAATGAGACGCCCTAGATAATAATTTTACCATTCAATTTTATAAGAAGTCAATTCGTTCTAATCTTAAAACTAATGGACTTACCAAGTGATCTGCTGAGCATAAAATTTGGTATGTTACTCACTTGTAACATGTTACACTTATTACACGGATTATACTGTAGGTACTATAAATCTATGTCTGTGTTATATGCTATCCATGTCTGTATTATAATATCTATAGTATTTGGTACAACACAAAGTACATTTTATTTTATTTTCATAAACTGTAAAGTGTAAAGCAGACAACTATACCTATAATACCTACATTCATTTCGAGACAAGTAAGTTTGGTATTTATTTAATATAATTATATACTATTGCAATTTGTATTGCATTATATTGTGGTCAACGCGTATATAGTTGTGGTTGATTCATTACAATATTATGTTCTACAATTTAACAAAAAGGTGGGTAAGTGGATGTCGCTTTGCTGTACAGTAGGTTACAAGTGGGTCACTGTATAATGGATAGTATTAAATTTGAATTTAATGATATAATATCACTGTATAAGAAAAACGATTCTGAGCGGAGACGGTTTGTCAGTCTAGGTATTAGGCATACCTATTATAGGTAGGTATACTTATCTATAGTATTAAAAAAAATTGACCTATAATAGGTATTAATTATAAATTCCAAATTAATCATATCACAATATCCATCAGGTAACGCGTTATACATCAACAACAAACCGTGGTACTATCATAGATATAAAATTGTATACTTTAGAAGTTTCAAGTACCCACAAATAATATTATACAATCACAACAAAATAACTAAAATAGTTATTCCCGGTTTTTTAATATGTAATTTCGTCCAAATTTGAACTTAAAATGACTATAAAAATAAACTGTGCTTATGTATTTCTTAGAATTTTTCACAGAATTAAATATTTACGTGGAATCTTAATTTAAATTTTCAATCCTTAGATATAAAAGTTGAACATTTTATAAATTTTTAACTACAAAATAATTATTCAATTTTAAATTTGATAAATTTTGTAAAAATTCGAGCTTTAAATGCTTATAAAAAAAAATTGTGCCAATGTATTTTTAATATTTTTCAACTGCTATTGTAACAATGTATCAGAAGCCCTGTATTCATTTTTTACACTTTTTGGCCCAAAGATAAACTTTATTGATATTTATAGAAAAAAAACTAAAAAAATTGAAAACTTACAATGTCCGTAAACAGCTCATAAAGAGTCAAATTATTTTCAACATTTTATCGTATATATAAAATGCTAATATAAACATGCAGTGAAATTTTCAAGTTTCTACAGTCATTCGTTTTTTAATTAAAACAAAATAAGAAAAACGTTACGTAAGAAATCGAGTGAATAACAAATGTTGTAAAAATATGAATTTCAAACGCTCATAAAAATTTAATTTGACTTTCTTAATGACATTTTTTTTTTGATGAAGGTAGATTATCCTATAAGGAATCTTGTATTACATTTTAAAATCTTAGTTCTAAAAAGAAAAATTTTTACGAATTATAAACTCAAAATAATTAGGTAATTTTCCTGATTTTTCCATATTTTGTCAATTTTTGAACTGTAAATGCTAATAAAAAAAAAACTGTAACTAAGGATTTTTAATATTTTTCAAATGTCATTGTAACAATATAGTAGGAGCCTTGTATTAAATTTTCAAGTATTTTTATTCAACAAATAAAGTTTTATTAACATTCATAGAAAAAAAAAACTAATTAAATTGGAAACTGAAATTGTCCGTAAACAGCTCAAAACAAATCTAAATATTTTGAAAAATTTATCATGTATAGAAAATAGAAATATAAACAACCAGTGAAAATGTCATGTATCTAGAGTCATTCGCTCGGTCATTCGTTTTAAAGTTACACCGAAAACCAAAATCAAATTTCTCAAAAACAGATTTTGCGTAAAAATTCCTGTTTTTCTTTAAATTTTCTTTTGTTTTTCACGGCGCTTTTGAAAACTATTGGAAAAATGTTACTTTTGACCCCCCCAAAGTACCAACTAGATTCACTTTCCTATCAGAAAAGGTACTGTTGAAGAAAATCCAAGCACTTTTACTGTCCTAAAAGGTGATGACAGACACAAAAATAAAAAATAATAAAAAAACACACATCATTGTAAAATCAATCATTCATCGTTCCACTCAGAATCTAAAATATATAGGTAGGGGAACATGGAGCAAAACCGACTGAAAAAATGAATATATTCATAATAATTCAGGATCTTAAAATAAATGTGATCTGTTTGCACCAGTGGCGTAGCGAATCATGTTTTTCAGAAGCAATTGCTTCTGGTTTCTGGGGGGTGGTGGTGGGTCATAACCTCATAAAGCCCATTCACACGGTCAGTCTTTGAACTTTATTTTGGGTGCTACCCCAACCCCTTATTTGAGCATAAGAGTATCGTATACATCAGTTGGAGTTGGGTGGGGTAGGTCATAAATAATTTGTTTGCTTCCATATGATTTAAAGTTCGCTACGCCACTGGTTTGCACAGTTATATTAAGTAACTTCTTGTTTACAATATTGAATTACAATACAGTGGAATATCATTCATATTTATTTTTTAACAAGCCATTAACTATTTTTAATATTTTATCGGTTTTGCCCCGATAAATATTGAGCTAAATATGTTTAAAAATACTGGCATACCCTGCGAAAAAGTCTATGCACGCCTATTAAATAAAAACAAATTTTAACAACATAAGTTGTTCTTCGTAAAATAAAATAATTGATTATTAGGTTGAAGTACCTAATCCTAATCTATAATAAATAAATATCAATTATCAAGCATTATAAAAACTGATCGGTTTTGCTCTATCGGTTTTGCCCCGAAGTATAATTTTTACGAAATTGTTGATAGCTAACACAATATTATTAGATAAAATGAGTTAGTAATTGCAAAACAGTCTTTACAAGTTGTAGATTCATACTAGACGAGTATGGTAATTTTATTGTAGTATAGTTCTATCATTGTTAAATCTTAAATTCAAAATATGAAATTATAATAATAGTAATTAACTTTAAAATGTTCGTAATCAAACAACAATTCAAACAAAAACGTTGCAGTTGATGTTAACAGTGATAACAACATGTTTCATGATAAGGAATGAAATAAATTTAAAACTTATAATTTTCATTCATAGAATAATGCGAAATTTTGCCCCAGTATCGGTTTTACCCCGTGTTCCCCTACCTATTCATATTTGCGTAGTTGGTGTAGAACAGGGGTGGCAAGCTAGTACTTAGTATTGGCGTGTCAAAAACAAAAAAAAATTGATTTTTTTTATCTAAGTTGACAAGTCAGTATGCCAAAAATAATTAAAAAATACACCCATTAAATAATATTATCAGCTTTTTATTTAATTACAAAAACATTTACTCAATAATTCCACTTATAAGTTATAACATTTTTTACTAATGAATATAATATTTGTATTTAATTAAATTTGTTAATATAATTATGTATATGTTTTGGATATAATTAGGAATTGTAATGTTGGTTCTATACTTTTATAGGTACAACAAAATTGAGAAATTCTATTAGAAAAAAAATGTTTAATGTGAAATGATTTTTGTATTTCTTTCAGTAAATAATATGTAAATATTATTATAATAATTCATTTAGTTTCAAAATTCAAATTATCATTGAAGTATGAAGAATTTAAGCGACTGATTTTTCAAATTGAGAAAATATTTAAATCTAAAATATTTTAGATGATAGGTAAAATAAAAATTATGATTTATGTTTAAATCTGCATATCATATTTAATGACTTGGTCATCATTATCAAGATAATATGAGTCAAATAATCTTTAAGGAAATTGTTTGGTTCTATTATAATTACATCCAGCGCGACGGTAGTGGCGCGAAGCTAAGTAAAAAAAAAAATAGCGGAGTAGTCACTAACGTATAGTAACAGGACATCGATTTTTAACATTGAAAAATCGTCCTAATTTATGTCAATTCTTTGCCAAGCTCTACAGGGCAAATGGCTGAACATATAAAGTAGTAATCGATCAGAAATATTGTGCAAGTGGGAATAGAGGAATTCGCTAGCAGATTGGTTAGATAGTTTGTAAGTTATAAGCAAAAATGTTCAAGTACTTTTAAGACTGATTTTGCATACGAAACAGTGTGAATGGATAAGCGGTGGGTCGGGGAACGAAAATATCGTAAATATCCCCCCGACCCGCCGCTTAACCATTTCCACTACACTCATCGCAGCGACGATGTACTACCACGACGCACGGACGATATTATTACTCTATGGTGACAACTGACAATATTGCAAAAACAAATCATTTCGTGACTTGCACTCGATTGTTCGTGGCATGTTTATACATATATTATTATTTCCTTCTAAATTACTATTAAAATTGTGTTGTTTGAAATTGTGTGTTGATAAACCACGTGCATACTGCATAACGTTTTACGTGTAGTAAGAGAGATTTGGCGTTGGCCATTTCGGCATTTTTATTATTTCTTTCTTTCTATTATAACACATCAATTATTAAACATAACAATAAAATATGGGTTAGATGTAACGATATAATGTTAATATTATAGTTTAAAAAAAAAAAAACTAAAATAGAAAAAAAGATATAACAGGAGGCCAACGATGCATGCTATATGGATTATTATTGTTATTGTATGAATTCAAATAAAATGTCGACTTATTTCATAAAAAAATAGCTGATATTACAGCAAAAACACTTCATTATAACTCCGTTTAAAAAAAAGCTAAGTTAAGAAAAAAAAAATTAGTAATGATTAAATCTTTAAAAGACGTGATATAATATGGAAATTAAGTAAAATGCCATTTTATAATATTACAAATACCTACAGTGTCGGCCTGGCCATGGCCGATTTTTTTAGGGTCTCATACAAGTTTAATATAATTCATTAATCATTGACTGTACAGCGGAGTGCCATCCACTCAGTGGTTTTTTTTTTTATTTGTTTGGCGTATGCCTGGTCTATGTATGGAGTAAGAACACCGTAAAGTATTTATCGATATATTTAACCGTACCTATGCGCAATTTTCTTTACAGGGCCCAGATGCTTGCCTTTTATTATAGTGTGAACGGGGCGCTATAAATTATAATAGTACAAGTTTCAAGTAATAAATAGGAGGTGGTTTTTTTGGATTAATTGTGTTAGGTAGTGCAAGTTGAGTTAGGTTTTTATCTCTCCTTAAAAACAATGGGCTCAGACGAGGCCACGAGGGCCCCACTCACCCACCCTACTGCAGCGGCTCCGCTGTTGGATTCAGCGATCATGAAAATGTTACATACAAAAATATGTATGATTTATAATACTATACTTCTACTTATACCAATTATATGTATATATACTTTTTTTTTTTCATGTGTAACCACTATATGGGGGCCGTACTGTTTGCACATTGCTTGGCCCTCATGCAGCATCGTTTATTTAAGAAAATATTACATATTTGAGATTGGGCTCGCATGGGGATTGGTACACTTTCCTCAGTAAGTACTGGTGTGTATATGTGTATCAAGGCCCCATGATGCCTCACAATGATATATACAGTGGCCGAAGCCGCAATGGGAATAACCGGGACAGACCCCGCTTTATCCCCTCTCATGTCCGTTAGTTTTTAATTTTTGCCTTGAGGTGCCTTCTCGGGCCAGACTGAGCCCGCCGCCCTAGACATCTCGTGCGTGTTGCCTCTTCAGGGCCGACCGTCTGGGATTCAGCCCGATTGCCGATCTCTGATGGTGGTCTTTCTCTCCTCTTTTTTAATTCTAAGTTTGTTTAAGGGAGGAGCGTCTGGAGGAGGGACCTCGGCTAATCTTACTTTGATTCTAGACCTTTCCTCGGCTAGGAGGTTAACAGGAGGCATGTCCGCTAGGTGGAAGGCTGCTTCATTCGACACAGTTCTGTAGGCCCTTATGGTCCGCAATGCGGCAGCTCTCTGTGGTCTCCTCATGATGGTTTTGGCTTTAGCCGTGGAGCATACCGCAGCTGACCAGACGGGCGCAGCGTACAGGAGTTGGCTCTCTACGACGGAGCCTAACAGTCTCCTCTTCCATTGACAAGGGCCGCTGATGTTAGGCAATATGTATATATACCTAATAAAATATTAAGCAACGATAAAGATTTTACATTTACTTTTGAAAGTTTACGTGAATAATATTACGAATAGGTATATAGATAGCTTATGAATTTGTCTTCAAAGTTAAAATTCTATAAATATAGATATAATATAAATATAATTTTGGTTTTCGTAATTTTGTTTCTATGTAATTAATAATTATTATTTATTATTTTGTAGTTTAAAATATTTCAATAATTTCATAGTTTATTAATTAACGAATGATCCCCCTCGTTAGGCTTTGCGTTAATATTATACGTAGTGATTTTTTAAGTACCTATACCCACTCTATTTTTTTATTTAAATTGTACATATTATATTCAAATTCTGATTTTTAGAATTTCTAAATACTCTTGAAGATTTTTGAATACTTTGAGATTTTTTATACCATTTAAGAATGATGTTTTACAATACAAACTTCTGTTTTTAAAATCGGAATCCTCTTTTTTTACTTTGAACAAAGTAAAAAAATTAATGTAGACGTACATTTAGATACATCTACATTTACAAGAACATAATCCGGTAAATAATTTGCAGTAAACAAGGAGATTCTCATTTGAAAAATAGAAGTTTGTATAGCCACAGGACACTCTAATATTAGCACCAAAAATATCAGGAATTTGAATATAGTGTCTTTAGGTATACCTACTTAAATAATTCTATAAATTAGAATTCGAATAAATGCATTTTTAAAGGGAAAAAGGTAGTGGGAATTTTTTCCCCAAAATGTCAAGTAAATTTTGTATTTCATGATGGGGCCCCTTAAAAAAACTGATCCATGGCCCTTCTGTGTGCCAGGCCGACACTGAATACCTATGATGACAAATAAGATCAATTTGTAATGTTAAATACTTAGTCAACATAGGTATTATGTTTAACTATTTGGCAGGACGTAAAACGTAGAAGTATACTTAAATAAATACAGTTAAGTAACCACTACAGTATTTACAGTAATTAATAATGTATCAACAATATGTTGACTAAGTATTTAACATTACAATTGATCTTATTTGTCATCATAGGTATTTGTAATATTATAAAATGGCATTTTACTTAATTTCCATATTATATCACGTCTTTTAAAGATTTAATCATTACTAATTTTTTTTTTTTAACTTAGCTTTTTTTTACACGGAGTTATAACGAAGTGTTTTTGGTGTGATTGTAATTACAATAAGCAATTATTTATGTAATAAAAGAACACTATAGAACTTATTAAAGACAAATATGATCTTACTTTTATTTTATTCATTATACAGGCTGTATCAAAAGTCTACATCTGATTTCAAAAATTTATATTTATTTAAAAAATGATATAAGGGTGAAATAAAGTAAAATATATTCTTAAAATACGTAAGTTTTATTAATCAGTCGAGCGACTACGCTACGGCCAGTCCGGGCCTAACTATGTATAAATAAATATGATTAATATGTCTATGACCTATGTATAGTATATTACATTCTTAATGCATGTAACCATTAAAATTCTTGTTACTATGAATATTAATTAACGAGATAACTATAGTTATGCCCTTTTGATTTCACTTATTTAATATTTTGACCAAGCATAAGTCATCATACGCCTTTTTTACCAAACATAGAAACGGTTATGTTTAGGTATGCCCTATTTATTTCTTTAATGATAATTGATATGAGTAATATTCGTTACTAGCTTATGCCAAATGTACCAAAAAAATCAGCAACAATTAAGCTTTACATCTGCGAAAACAATTTTTTTGTAAAAAATTGACTTAAGCCCTTTCTACCCGGGAGCAAAGATAATATAATATTTATTGTATAATATTTATACGAATATCTTAAATCGTGGTACTGAGTAACAATATAATAATATTGTTCTATGATAAACAGCTGATAATATTTATCATATTATTTTGTCCGTGTTATACTGTTATCGGTACTGATTTCAGCAAAAAATTGACGTGTTCTTATCATTGTTATCGAGGTATCGAGCGGAGTTCCGAAAAATGAGTGTACACAGACTGCACGATTGTACAAAAGTATGAAACGCCTTAAACGGTATTACAGTAATCGTTTATCGTTACTTTGTTAATTATAATAGGTACGTATGACTACCTCGTAAAAATATTTAAGTCTGAGTGAATTCAAATTCATTACTTTTTCTCTATGTTTAATGTTTATATTTGATTTTGTTTCGACCCTATTCTCAATAATTACACTTCAGGTTTTATCATTGTTACAATAAATACGTACAGATCACTCCATTCATGAATTAATTAACTATATATTATTTTTTCCATAAAATGTTATGTGTACTTAGGTGAAGTTTCCAAATTTAGTATTACCATTCAACCACACCCATAGTAATATTATCTTTAAAAAATGGGCCTTTGTAAATGTCCAAAGCGCAAAACTACAAGTCATTTTTGTTTTCATCATTGCGTCAATGTCTGTGAACATTGCATCGTCAACAATCATACAACAGTAATTATTAATCATAACAACTACAATTTTTTTTTCTTTTGGTTTCTTCACTATGTAGTTTTTAAAATCAACCATGCTTTAGTGTACAGTTAAATCATATACCACCTGGTTGAAAGAAGCAAGTGGTAGCATATCGTCATCATCGGTTACAGCAGCTGCATTATGCGCTGTTTGTCAAAAGCAGTTGGTTTTAACATCAAAAGAAGTTGACAACTCAGCAGTTAATCTCAATGGCCCTAGAAGTAACACAAAAATTCCTATACGGCTTTTATGCTATCGTAAGTAAACAATAAAAATATTAGAGCTCGTACATTTTTGAAGTCATAAATAATATATAAGTAGCATAAACTAAATTATCATGCATTAATACATTTTTAGAATACACATATATTATTTACCAATTTAAGTACATATCATTTTAATTGGATGTGCAAAGAAAGAAATCATATTGAATGATGTATGCACTGAATTTTTATTTTAAATTAAAATTACAGTAAAATCTGATTAATCCAGATAGCCGTTTAAAAATACTTATTATTAGTATTATCATAATACCCTAACCTCAACATTTACCAGTTTCTTCAAACCAGTAAGAGTGTTAAGTGTGGTAAAATGAAGGTGTGCATGATTGCCATGTTCTATACTCTGTTCGATCTAAGAGTGAACCACTCGGCTGACTAAAACACGTTTTTTCCGCGCATTCCCGCCACAATCTGTACATCGGTGAGAGTTTTAATACGGGCAATTGACGACAGCTGGCGATGACTGTCCGTCAATCACAGAACACATAGCCATCACATGGGGTGGTCAGGCACTGTTTGGCGGCTCAGTCTGCGTTTCACTCTTAGATGGAACAGAGTATAATTCTGTACTGCACTAGTTCTTTGTAATGCTTAACACTGCATTGCATTATATATTATATAGCGTTTGTATTTCTTAAATTTAAAATACAGATTATTACCGCTAACGGAGTGTTTAAATATTTACCTTGGGTAATTTCATTGGTTATTTTTTAATCAGGACTCATTCATTTGGAAAACCTAGAGCCCTAATTAGTCTGGATCAATGCGGTTTTACTGTATTGAAAATGTTGATATAAGACTTATTCGTTATTGACACAATAGATGTTTTATAAACTGTTCTATTAAATTGATAATTATTAACAGATGTAGTGCATACACGGTGTTTATCGTCTTATGTTAAAAAGCAATTGAAAGAAGGAAACATTTTAAAATGTCCATCATGTGATAAACAATTATGGATACAACAACAAAAGCAATCACAAGTTTCTGATGACAACTCAGGAATTGATTCCAATGATTTAACACCTGTTGCATCACTGTTGTACAAACATTTATTGGATAATGGTAGTTGGTGGGGCCAGGCATTGATTACAAATGGAAATGTATGCAATAAATAATAATGTGACATTTATATGTAAATTGTAAAAAAAAAAAAATGATAATTGTTTTTTTTTTTAGGTAAATGATATTGAGAAATATTTAATTGAAGATGAACTTCATGAACTTGGAGAAGAATCAGATGAAGAAATACAACAATTTGAAAACCAATCAACATTCAAAAATAATATATCTCAAATAAATATTATTGCAGACAATACATCTCCTATCACACTTGCTGAAAAAATGCATTTGCCTGATAGTAACATTGGTTATTACAATCATTATGAATTAACACATACAGCACCAGATGTAACAACTATCAACTACCGTAATAATACAAATCAAATATATCAACCAATCCATCATCGACATTTCAACAATAACTATGGTAAATAAAATAAAATAATAAGATAAAAAACAGAAATTTTACATTTTACATTATGTCTATTCTAATTGTATTTATTCCATATTGTGATGAGCTAATTAACATTTTTTTTTTTTTGTAAAAGTAAATCAAAGTAAATCAAAGATTTTATTTTGCTATGCAATTTTGAAGACAAAAGTAGGTTATGAATTAGTGAAATATGTTTTTACTTTGTCAAATAATAATTAAATATTAGTTTATAACAGAATCATAAATAATAAATTATTCATTTGACCTTTTAGTATACTCTGTTCAGGTTAAGAGTGCCCAAACTCGCGCATGCATACTGAGCCGCCAACAGCTGTCCGACCCCCCAGGCGACATCAGACGCCCTGTGATTGGTCGGCATTGTAAGATTGCCACCGTCGACTGTCGGATTCGGTGGCACGCCAACGTGTATAAACACATGGCTATAAAAACCACAGCGCTCTGTAGCAAGATGCATGCGCAAACAGTACTAGTTTTCGTCCGAGCGACTGGGCACTCTTAACCTGAACAGAGTATAGTATGGATGTGAAAATATTTCTTAGGGTGGGTGGAGGCAAAAAAAAATTATTGTATCCTTACCTTAGATTTTGCATGGTATATTAATTTTGAATTTCAAATTATGGTTTATAATATTTTTAAAACAAACAATGTTTCCTTATAATAAATAATGGTATATTTATTCTTGAATTAAATATAGTGTAAAAAATTTTAATTTTTGCTTTAAGTAATTCTAATTATTAAATATTGAACAAGATACACAAGTAAAACATAATAATTTGACTTAGCATGCATCATTAAGAGAACGCCATGTGTTGTTTCCGTCTTACAAATTTATGCTCAACAGATAATTGTTAGCTCTGTTACTTAAAAAATTTGAGTGAATCAATCTATTATTTATAGTAAATCAAATTATGAAACCTGATGGTAAGAACATTATCTGTTCGTATGTTGGTTTTTACGATTATTCAGTTTTTAAGTGAGTTATGAGCATTTTTAATTTACGCTATATTATATATGCACAACTTACTAAAAAATTGAACTATCATAAAGAAACCACATACGAATATAGATAAAGTTCTTACTATCAAGTTTCATTATATGTCGATTCACTTGAATTTTTAAACTAACAGAGCTAAACATGATCTGATGAGTGTAAATTTGCTATGTTACAGATTTGTAAGATGGAAACAACACATGCAGGTGTGGTGTTATCTTTAATAAAATGTGTACATGTCTAGGTTTCTTTACGAAACAGCTTGACTGGTTCCTCTATTATGCAAATATTTCATTCAATATAACTTTGGTTTGAATACTGCTAATAAGAATTTGTTTGTTAATATGATTGTGTAATTTTAAAATGTACTTACTTAAAAATTATTATATTGAAAAATTTGTAATTTTTTTTTTTAGGTCAAGATTCAGCATTAACATTACAACAGATGCAGCATCAACAACAACAACAACAACAAAAACAATGTTCATCTGTTAATATGACAACAATTTCACAGAGTTCAGATTTGAATAATAGACATGTGATAACGTCCATTACTCCATTACTATTAAATAATGATAATAATTTGAATCATGATGAACAACAAGATCCTAGTGGCAAATACAGGCCTAAAAAGTTTAATAATCAATCTTGGTCTTTAAGTTACCAACGGCTTTTGCAATATTTTCGTGGGTAAGGACAATTTCCTGGCAGTAGTCTGTACAAATTTCTAGATTTTAGTTTTATACAAAAGTTATAATAAATTCTATTTTAATCATGGTTATCTCAGGTTAGGAATCCAAGTATAAGATGTTTCGACTAAACAAAATAATCTATGTATTGGTAAACTATACCATTAGTAATTATTGTACCATGCCACATACTGATTGTGACTAAACAGTAAACATGTTTACATATTTTATATTTCAGATAATAATAAAAGATATTAATAATTACGATTTAAGACTTTAAGAATAATGTTTAAGTAACTTAGTACTTAGATACAATTTTCTGTCATCAAAATGATCAAATTTGATTATTTATATCAGTTAAAAATATCATAAATTAAAATTTTTATGGAGAAGTTGACAAAATATAATTATCTAATATGCACACTAAATAGAAAGAAACTGTGAACAATTAATATAATGTATTTTATTTTTTATATTGATAATTTGTAAAGTATTTACAATCATATTTTATAAATGAAGAAAACAATATTATCTTTACAATTAAATAAAATGTATCATACTTACTAAATATAATATATGATAATACATTTTATTCAAAATTAACTATAATATAAATAAATTGCCTTCCTTAATTAGGAATGTCGATTCACTGCTAGAATTCTAATATTGAAAGATTTATCTGGGAGCAAAATGTTTTTCACAAACGTGAAAATTGTCATCAACAACATAATTCACTCCAAGTATAGCATGTGACGACTTTTATTTAATTGGGGATCACAGGATTCAGCAAATTAATATCTTATCTGAATTACCTTCACAACCAGATACACACACATTAACACATTACAGAGCATTTAACCATGACAATAATTCATCAATTTCTAAGTTATCTTTTAAAAAAATGAAATAACCTTTACAATATGTTGAAGTTTGAATCAACCATTTTCTACTTCGTTCTAAAAACAACATTAATTTTAACAACTTCATAAAATTGTATCATACACAAAATATTAACTACACCGGTCTACTAAACTATTTTTATCAGGACTCAGTGGCGCCGAAGTCCATGGTGACGTCGGGCCGTGGACCGACCTCTTTTTTAAAGAATGTAGCTGGCCGGCTATATTTTATTTACTTCATAACTTTAATATGAGCATGAGTGCATTTAAACCGTGATTATGAATAAACGTATATTAGGGTACCTCTATATTAGATAATTAAGATATTGAGGCTGGGAAGTTTTAAAATTGCCTGACCACATTTTAAAAACTTCCGCGCCACTGTGAGGACTAGTGCTGTTAACTCTCTCATACAAGGACTGTGGGGCTAGTAGTGAAAGTACACCGAAACTCCTAACCTGTAAAGATAACCTTAGTCTTAATTTCTTAATTAACGTTATATAAATGCATGGCAGTTATTTACTGTTAAGTTTATGAGAAAAATGAATTATCTTAATAAATGAATTTATAATAACTAATGTAACTTTTTATAGTTCGCAATAATACATAAAACATTTTAGCTTGTATATTATAAACTATTAAATTAATTTTTGATTTTTGATTTCAGTACAAACAATAAAGCAGAAGATAATAGTACTACAAGAATTGCCACAATAATTATTTTTTGTTTATTAATCATTGTAGTTTTATTAGTAGCTATTACTAGTTATACACGTTCCAATAATGAACCATTTGATAATAACAGCATAGATTATGCTGGAGACGATATTGAAAATAATGGTGGTGGCGCAGCAACAAATTTAAAAAGTTTCAATGTTAACAACTTGTAAAAGAAAATGTAACTTTGGTAATTTTACTAAAAATCTTAATGTATTGTTTCTGATTAGATTAAAAATTTTTTTTTTTTTGTTTACGTGGCAAATTATATTAAAATCATATTTTATTGTGAGATTCTCACTCAGTTATTTTATCAGTCACAAAAATATTACATTCAAAGTGTTTCTGATATTCCACACAAAACCTAGAATTTGAATGAAAGTTTATTTTTATAATATTTTTATTTTATATTTAAAATTTAAATTAAAAACAATTACTATTTGCTCTTCAATAAATACATTTATTTGACTATAACAAACATTTATTAGCTGGCAATAATGGTTCATAGTTTTTTAAATATTAATATTATGGAACAGTGTTGCAATATTATAAGTATGCATTTCTTTCTTTAAAATACATATTTAAACAGTGTTTAAAAGACTTATAAAAAGAAAAACTGAAAAACATTTTTTTTGGTGATGTACGTCTTAATAGTAAAAGTTATAGTTGCTTATGATTTATGAACATATTTGTTTATGTATTTATATGTGATTATGTGTAATTTTCTATTATTATTGAAATAATTATGTGATTTTGATAATAAAATCCATCTAATATTTATATTATATTATGTATGTTTTTTATTTGATAAAATTAACATACAGGTGTGGCGTAATGAACTCCTATATTTTCGAGGTGAATTTATAAAAATAAACTACGATATAAAGAAAAAAAAATTATGATCGTTTTTTAGTTAATACATTTATATTATTTAAGTTATTTTTTTGAAAATGATATCGTCCAATGTGATGATTGATGAGTGGCACCAATTAAGAAATGCCCACTGCGTTTTTGAAATATGACTCCATAACAAATCCATATTGTTCACCGGGTCGTGGTATGGTGACAACTGAAAATCTTATTAAAATCTACCTAACAAAATTACAACTCTAATCTAATCAGTCTGAATATGTATCAATAATTATTTTCAATATGGTAGTCCATTAAGCTGCAACCTGTTGATACTACAATAATTAATAAATTACAATTTAGAATTTACTTGTGCTATGATACATCAAAATTCATAAATTTTCCCAAGTAATCAAAACAAGTAATTTAAAATCTATTTTTGATTAGGTATTAAAAAAATATTTCGTGTATATACTAAAAAATATTAGAAACATTTATTTGTTTATTATGTATTTCATTGGAATTATCTCAATATATTCATAAACAAATAATTTACTTTAAAACTGTATAACTAAAAACATATTTAACAATAACTTGTAAGTTATAAGAATATTGTTTCAAATTTAGACACAATATAAAAATATACAGTTAGTCCGCTATACAAAATAGATTATACCTAATTATGTTTATTAAATTATTTTAACTTGGTCTATAATTTAATGAAACTGTGGTGTAATATTAATTTGATGTACAACCTTAATTTTAAATAAAGTAAGACTATCAATAATGATAGCGTTTAAGCTATACCAAAATAGATTCTATATGGCGAAGTAGGGACCCATTCGGCCTACAATTATGATAAATAAATCAGCAATATGCTATTACTACCTTCACTTTTAGAACTTAATTTTTTACTTTTGGTTAATCACTATAATAAATAAGTTGTTTGGAGTGACAACACTGATGTAGTGTCCAACTAAATAATAATATTATTCATGAAGACTTCGGGACCCTTAGATCATATTATACATGGCTCTATCCGTTTTATATGATCTAAGAAGTGACCAAACTCCGCTTCTGACGTAGACCTTAAACCACGGTCCACGATTTAAGATATATCTATATTCATAGACAGAACATATTATTATAGTAGTTACCCATGTTGAAGATATGCTGCATCCCACGAAGCACACGGCACATGCGCACTAGCGACACACGATAAAAATCTATATCAATAGTATTGTACACATATTGTACGATTCTATGATAGCGAAGCCAGTGGCGTGACGAAGAACTTTATTTAAGGCACGTCAGGGGCGTATTTACGGAGGCGGATATGGGGACAAATCCGCCCCCATGGCTCTTTAAATACATGTCTATTATTATATTATAATTATTACATCGTAATCTGTAAGCTGAAATTCTTGTCATCCGCCCCCTACAAAAAATACTAATTACGCAACCGAGGCACGTGCCTCAGCTTAAAGGGTGGTGGGTATCCTGGTCCCTGGAGACTAGGGGCATTTCACATATAGTAAATAATTTATTAAGTACCTACACACTAAGACTAAACCGATCATTCTACTCAGTTACCATTTAAGTAAATACGTAATTATTTATATACAATAGTGTTTATAATAATTACTAATATAAATTATTGCGCCTTATAAGTTAATGAAGTTCGCCATTATCATTTGTTTTATTAAAAACTTTTAATCTTTATAATACATTTTAATATTTTACTTATTACAATAAATAAATAATATTATTAATTTAATTAATTTACAATAACAAGGTCAACCATAGTTTTATTTCTCTGAATCGACATCACTGATACTTTAATTCTTTTGGTCGTCCTGCCCCGCCAACCAATCATGTTCCGTCTATGAGTTATGGCTACAGGCTGTGCTGCGAGGGTTGCTACTTTAATCAGTGTAGTATAGGGATTATCCATGTTTTTTGCGTTTTTTGGAAAGCATATGCATTATTTTAAACCATGACCCACCTTAGATTTTATAGCTTGTACGATTACGCATTTATACATGTGTATATTCCATAAACATGTTATTCTTAAGAAACAAATTTGAGTGTAACGATACATATATCGGTATAAAACGATCGTTTAAGAAGATACATAATATGTGACATGTGTGGTGTATCGAATAGTATCGGGCTTAGACTTGCCGTGAACAAAGATATATAGGTATAAAATAAGTAGATATAGTGTTAACGGTTTGTATAATTTAATTATTTACACAAAAGTAAAAATAATATTTATGAAATATGCACATGTATAAATGCGTAATCATATAAGCTATACAATCGAAAGAGGGTCATGGTTAAAAATAATGCATATATTTTTCAAAAAACGCAAAAGAATAATTCCTATACCTACTACACGGGTTAAAGTAGCAACCCTGCGTACGCAGCGCAGCCTGTGGTCGCTTAATCGTACGACTAAAGCCTCGTTCACTCGGTGACACTAATGAGTATGACACTAATAATATATACCTAGTTATATTATATTTAATTCGTTGAATACGCGACACTGGTATCATGCAACTGTCGCCGTGTGAACGAGGTTTAATGATATTTTGTGTGGTGACACCCAGTGCGGTATATTTAATTCGTTGAATACGCGACACTGGTGTCATGCAACTGTCGCCGTGTGAACGAGGCTTAATGATATTGTGTGTCGTAACACCCAGTGCGGTATATTTAATTCGTTGAATACGCGACACTGGTGTTATGCAACTGTCGCCGTGTGAACGAGGCTTTTTCGGTACGTTTTTTCATGTGGGTGACACTGGGCGTTGTACGAGTTTGGTCTCCTTATTCTAGATCTTATTAATGATATTAATATTATACTTATATTTTCCTTAAATAATATAATATAACCAGTGGCGCTCAACCCTATATTCTTGCTACACCTGAAAAATATATCTTGGGCGCCACTGTATATAACAGTAATGTCGTTGTCGTTGTACAAGCGCAATATTATGTTATTCTTAATAAATTACAATATACTTAAGTATATTGTATGTCTTACTAAGTTCTTTATTTCACACTTAAGTTGTCACGAAACATGGTGTCATTGTGTCAGGTGTAAAACCCTAATTAATATTAATCATATAAATCATTTTAAGAAAATAACACGTCGGTATTCGCTAACCGGATAACCAGAAAATGGCGGACGCTAGTGGACAATTTGCTGTGCCAAGTCCAATGAGCTTTAGTGGAAATATAGCTCAAAACTGGAAATTATGGTTCCAAAAATTTACCATATACATGCTAGCAACAAAAAAGGATAATCTAAATCAGAAGGTAAAAACTTCGATGCTATTAAATTGCATTGGTGAGGAAGGACTACGAATATTCGACACGTTTTCATTTCTTGATCATAACGATGTCGAAAAATATGACTTGGTGGTTCAAAAATTTAAAGATTATTGTGAGCCACAGAAAAATATAAGCTACGATCGATTTAAATTCTATAACTGCGTTCAAAAACCAGAACAAACGTTTGATCAATTTTTAACAGAACTTTTGAGACTTGCATCTTCGTGCGAATTCGCGGATTTAGACGAAATGATCAGAGACCGCGTAGTAATGGGAATCGGTGATAGCTCGGTCCAAGAAAGATTGATGAGAGAAAGTAATTTAACACTCAAGAAGGCAATATATCTATGCAGAGTAGCAGAAATTGAAAAAATTCAACACCAAGAAATGGATGACAAGAGTGTTGTTCTAGCCATAAAAGCAGAAGTAAAAAAGCCACAGAAATGGACAAAATTCCCAAAAAGACAAGAACGCTGTAAGCCATCTAAACAGGAGTCGACTAATGGTCAGATCAATGAAAAAGGTAAAGGTAGTGTAAATACAATTTATAAGTGTAAAAAATGTAATAATGAGCATGGTCCTAGGAATTGTTCAGCATTCGGGTAAACTTGTAATATTTGTAAAGGCTTAAAAAATCGTAAAAAGGGTTAAAAAGGATTTAAGTATTTATGCGATAGGGTGTAGAAATAATAAGAATGTTCGACAAATAACGGAATCCAATGTTAATAATAATGAATATTTTAGTGGAGTATTTAAAATAGAGACGATAACCAAAGTTCATAGTGTGAATAAAGCATTATTACCCAATAATGACCCATACCCAATTATGACAGACATAGTCCATTCAGTAAAAAAATATTTTGTTGGTAATCAGGAGTTAAAACGATTAATTAAAGATGCACTTAATGAGTCAGTTTTGAAACAACTGATGTCGTCGAGGGTGTCGTTTATTGAATTTGGTTGGCCCCATAACATAAATAAACTTGATCTAGAAATAAAGAAATAAAGCAATTTAATAAAAGAAAAGAAAATATGTCCAAGGGAGAGAGGATGAATTAGTCTACTTCAATAATAAAATAATAATTCCCAAGTCATCAAGAAAAAACCTCATTAAGACATTAAATGAATTGCATTTAGGTCTAGAAAAACAAAATCAGTAGTTAGAGAGATAATAAATTGGCCAAAATTAACAAATGATATGAAAATGAGATGAGTAACTGCCAAGTTTGTGAAAAATATAAGAAGTCTAATATTTAAACTACTACTTTTGAGTTACAAAGTGTCTAATATTGTGTTCAATAAAATTGCATTAGATATTGCTGAAGTCATTAATAAATATTATCTCATTCTAGTAGACTACATGTTGAGGTGGTTGGAAGTTTTATTAATACCAATCAAAAACTCTCTCATAATAATTGAAGCACTTAAACCGATATTTTCCAGGTTTGGTATCTCTCAAACAATTATAGTTTATAACAATCCATTTAATAGTCCCGAGTTTAAGGTGTTTAAAAAGTGGTTTTTTAATGTTGTTACCACAAGCCCAAATCACTCACAGTCTCATAGTCTTGCGGAAAAAGAGGTAGGATTAGCAAAATTAATGATTAAAAAATGCAAATAATCTAAAAGTGAATTAGACTTGTGCTTATTGGATTATAGGAATTTTTGGGTTGCAGGAATAAAAGCCAGCCCATCACAATTGTTAACGAGTAGAGTCCTACGTACAAAACTGCTAATAGGCAACAAGATATTTGCATATATTCCACAAGTAGATGTCAACAATCATGAAAAACAAGCAAAATGGTACAATATGAGAGCAAAGAGTAATATAGAATATGAAGTAGGGGTACCAATCCTATTTCAAGGAAAGAAAAATAGTGTGTGGTCTAAAGGAACTATAGTTGAGAAAGCAGGTACCCCTCGATCCTAAAGGGTAAAAGATGGCAAATGTGTTGTATATAAGAGAAGCTCATGTCTCTTAAAGAAAGCTAAATTCATAAATCTCTCTGGTACAAATAATATAGAAACTATTAATCCAAATATTAAAAGAAAGAGGTCAAAGATATTATCCACCTATCTAAATGTCTTCATACGATGAACTAAAACTTGCTCATTAATACATTCGTCTTCAACTTATTCATATAATAATATTATATATAAGTGAAAGACAAGAAAAAATATATAACAAGTATGAAAAAAAATAAATGTATTATATTATCTTTAAGTAAGCTAAGAAAAAAACTAAAAGACTTGTTATAAATATTTTAAAAAAATAATGTATTTTAAAGAGTATGTGTTATGTCCTTAAAAGGGGTAGGTGTTTGGAGTGGCTACACTGCTGTAATGCCCTAACCCCAAAATTAATATATTATTATACTTATACTTTCCTTATATAAAAGTAAAGTCGTTGTCATTGTACAAGCATATATTGTTCTTAATAAATTAGAATATACTTAAGTATATTCAATTGTATGTCTTACTAAGTTCTTTATTTCACACCTAAGTTGTTAATTATAATAAATTGTTACAAAACATAGGTAATAAATGTTTTTATAATTAAAATTTATTTGAAGTAATATTAATTATTTATTATTTGTACTGTACTTTAAATCATAAGATACAGATAAAATCTAGAGTATCAGTGGTGGAACCTCCCCTTCCCCTAGGCTAATAGCATAGTATTTTTTTTTTTTTTTTTAAGATTCTTTGACATTGTCATCAAAACTTATCGATATCTTAATATTTTATGTATTAAATAATTGTGTTTATTGAGCAATACAATATATGTATATGTTAGCGTTAATGTATGCAATTCCATAATTCTGTAAAATGACTAGTTATTCTATAGAATTACAGGTACTTTCAGTAAATGTATTGAATGAATCCATAAATATATACTTCAACTAGTTATTCTACATACAAACTAGATATTTTTTAAACTAACAATAAGGATTTAGTTAATGTATTTAAAGCTATTATTTTATTTTATTATTTTTAGTACAAATTAAAAAAAAAATCAAATGTTAGTATTAAGTCAAACACGCCCAAAATTATTATATAAAATATTAATATTAATTTATTTCAGGTGCTTTTATTAAAATTATTAAAATCTTAAACAAATTACAAATAAAAATAAAAATAAAATATCAATAGTTACTGTTTATATAGGTAATAAAATTATAAACTTATTCTATTATTATAGTTACAATTGTTAAATTATTATTTTTTTTTACAATTTACAATTTATTTATTACTACACAAACTTTTTGTATGGCATTTAGAGTTCCAAATTATATTATTTTTTAAACATATGCACTGTTTTGTGGTGCACTTTTGTTGAACACAAATATATATTCACCATCAACTTGACTTTGATAATCAATAAGATCTAATTGACATCTACTATTTAATTCAGTAAAAATCATAGGATTTGTCACCATACCTTTTTTTTCACTTTTATGTTTTTTTATACATGATTCAAAAAAATATTGACGTTTTTTTGAGTAATATTTTTATATATTTTTTTTCAGTTCACATATCATATCACGTATCCAATAAATAGGTGGATGTTAAGTAAAATATTGTATAATTCTTCATCGTGGACGTAAAATATAATATTAGAATTATCTTTCATTGGATGTATAAGTTTTTCATTACCTTGCACTTCTATTACATCATACCGTTTTACTAACCAATAATCTCGTGGAGATTCTTTTTTTCCTGTTTTAATACGTTTCACTTACCTTATTAAAAAATCATATTTTTCTTTCAGAAAAAACATGCTGTTATTACATTCTTTTGTATTTTTTATAATTGTTTCAAATTTGGTTTTCATTATAAAGAACACTTATTAGTTATTACACTATACAACACTGAAAATGATCAAACTAACTAATAGGTAGACAGAACATTGTCACACTAATAAGTCTAGTCTATGCCTAATTGTGTGGTTCAATATTATCTTATATTATTATTTTTATTAATAAAACGACAACAGCAACAAATCTTGTATGTTATCTAATTCAGTCCCGGTCATATCTATCTAACGATATCATTTTAATATATTAGGAAAAACCTAATCGGTATTTTATATATTAACTAGTAAAACCGTGTAATTTCTATATTAACCAGCATATTTAATAGAATTTTATAGAATAACTAGTTACTTAATAAAATAACGTATTACATACATTACCATTAACATAATATATACTCAAGAAACACAGTAATTTAATAAATTGTATAAAAAGGTTGCTTATTGTCATCTTGTTTTCTGGTTGTCTGGTTAGAGTAGTTAGACATATGGTTTAAAAATAAAATTTAGTCATAATATCAGTGTACCATATTTCCTATGAGTTTATACAGTGGCATCTAACTATAAAATTTAGTAGGATCAAGGATGGGCAACTAAACATTTGGGATACCTACCCAGAGTTATAAATATAAAAACCCCACTCCCCCTTTCAATTACCATAAGTTTAATTGTCATAAACTCATAAATTACAAGAAGGTAAAAATATAACAAATAGTTTAAAAATAATAAATATATTTCAAAAATTAAATATTGTAGGCTCTCACTAAGTATTAATAACTTACACTATATAGGATAACATATAGTACCTATTATATCGATCAATATTTTACATGAAGCTTTTTGAAGGAATTTATTTGATTTTTTGGTGTAATTCAAAATGAATAAACGTAGATAGTTGAAATTTTCACCAAATATTAGCATTTTTTGAACTTGCATAAAAAAAATTTCAAAATATTTTGACTTTTCTATAGCTACTAATAGATATTTGAAATTTTCAATTATTTGAAGTTTTTATTCAATGGACCAAAAAGTTTTTAAATTGTAATAAAAGGTCCCTCCTAAGTAAGTAGCTATTAAAGCAATAAAAAATATTAAAGATACACATAAGGATAATTGTTTTATAAGCATTTGAATTTAAAACTTTAACAAATTTCTTCTTCATAAATAGGTTGTTAATTTACCAATTCAAAAATATCAAAAATAAATACCTAGGAGTTAGCCACAATTTTTTTCATACCTAAACATTTAAAGTTAAAATTTTGATGAAATTCGTGAAAATGATTTGAAAAATAATTTTCTAGTTAAAAATATATAAATTTTCAATTTGTAAAGTTTAGACCTGAAATTGAATACAATTATGAACTCATGGAACATTTTTTTCGTCATTTGAAGTTCAAATTTTGACGAAATGGGACGTTTCAACAAAGAATAATGATGGGAATTATTTGTTGCAATTCAAAAATATTTTTTATAAGGAATTGACGCTTAAACGTAAATATATTTCATACACACCATAATATTTTCAAAACATTTTGATTAATGTTTAAAAATGCTCAATACAATTCTTAATAATTATTATTAAGAAAAGTGAAAAAAATTGTAAACAAATTTCAAATTAGCAAAGAATAGTGTAGGTGTTTCACAGAGGGGCGTCCTTTCTCCTCTATTAAACAACATCTATGCTGCAGATCAACCCACCTCTCCCTCTCCGTACACAACTGTTGCGGAGTTTGCCGATGACAAGGATATTATTATTTATTTACATCCATGATAATCCTCACATAACTTCACTCAATCTTCAACACCCTCTTGAGCCCATAGCCGATTGGTATAAAAAAATGGCGTATCAAAGTTAAGCAGTCCAAATCACTTCATACAACTTTCACTCTTCGTCTTCCTCTTTGTTTTATAGTATCTCTAGACAATATTCAAATCCCTTCATCTCAATCGGCTAAATACTTAGGTCTGACAATATTGACAGTCGACTCACATGATCATATCACATTAAAATTAAAAGGCTTACCGTAAATGCACGATTCAGTGTCTTTAAAATTCTAATTTCCAAAACAAACACACTCCATTAAATACTAAACTCTTAAATTATAAATCCGATGTGGACCTTCAGCTCTGGGGCAATGCCAAAAAATCCAACACTAATAAAATTCAAACCTTCCAATGTTCCAAAATAATGTCCTTCGAAAAATCACAAATTCTCCTCCTTATATCTCAAACCTAACTTTACACACCGATCTAAAGATTGGGAAATTTTTTACAAACGATTCCACTCAAAACTCCCTTCTCATACCAACCCCCTCATTTCAAACCTTGCCACTTTCACAATCCCCTCCCCCCCCCCCCCCCCAGGAGGCTCAGAAGAAAATGGTTTCGAGATCTTCTCAATGAGTAATCTACATTCTAAAATCTAAAGTATAACAATATACATTAAAAAAGAAATCATCAAGTAGGGTAGAGTTACCACTGGGTGACTCCTGTCATAAAATAATCATGTATTTATTTATTTCTATTACCTACCACATATTTTTATTGTTCCTAAAGGAACAGATTGTATATACCGTATAAATGATAAAAAAAAAAATTAATAATTTTTTAATTTTTTTATATAACATTTATATAAATATACATTTTTATATATATACGATTAATACCTATAGTGCATACATTTTTTAACTTCATACGCACCCTTTATTACCCGAAAATTGACGATTTCTCATTGAACGATTTTCTAATTTTGTAGTAATTCAAAATTCGATTTTAGTTTTTGGCCTAACTCTAAAAGAAATGAACGTAACTATATAAATGACATTTTCACTGGTTGTTTATATTTTCATTTTGACCTATTCTATACATGATAAAATTTTCAAAATATTTTGCTTTGTTTTGAACTGTTTAGGAACAATTTCTGTTTCCAATTTTATTAGTCATTTTTTCTATGAATGCCAATAAAACTTTATTTGTTGGGTAAAAAAGCTCGAAAATTTAATACAAGGCTCCTACTATATTATTACAATGACATATGAAAAATATTAAAAGTCCTTAGTCACAGTTTTTATTTATAAGAAATTATTTAAAGTTCAAATCTTGACAAAATACAGAAAAATCACGAAAATTAGCAAATTATTTTGAGTTGATAATTTATAAAAAATTTCGTTGTTAAATCTAAGATTTGAAAATGTAATACAAGATTCCTCATAAGTTTGCCTACCTTTATCAAAAAAAATGTCTACAAGCAAATCAAATTGCTTCCGGACATTGTCAGTTTTCAATTTTGTTAGTTTGTTTTTCTATAAATATCAATAAAATTGTATTTGTTGGTTAAAAAAGTGTGAACATTTAATGCAAGGCTCCTGATATATTGTTACAATAGCAGTTGAAAAATATTAAAAATACATACGCACAATTTTTTTTATAAGCATTTAAAGTTCGAATTTTAACGAAATTTATCAAATTTAAAAATTAATAATTATGTTGTAGTTAAAAATATATAAAACGTTCAACTTTTATAGCTAAAGATTGAACATTAAAAACAATGTTCCTCGTAAATAGTTAAATATATAAATTACTTTATTCACAATAATATCATCAAATATACTTAGTAATATCATAGGCTGACTGGCCGTTTTTCTTATGCAATGATATTATATCATTGGATTCAAATTTAACACTATCCATTACAGTGACCCACTCACCCACTTGTAACCTACTGTACAGCAGAGCAATTTCCACTTACCCACTTTTTTATTATTATTAATAAAATAAATAAATAGAGAATTTACAATCTGTAAAATTAATACAATAAGTACATTTGGCGATTGTAATAAGAAACATAAAAAAACTTGATGACTTGTTGGAAGGAGGCGACCAGCCATAGACGCAAATAGGGGGGCTTTAGGGGCTAAGCCCCCCCCAAAAAAAATGTCCATAGCCCTCCCAAACATTTCCTACATTTTGTTTTAAACTTATTCAATATTATTAAAGTAAGGCCCTATTAGCCCTATTAGCCCCCCCAAATCTCAAACGCTATTTGCGCTTATGTGACCAGCCAATACTAGGTATAAAGTAGGTAATTAGTAAATAGGCAAATCGCAAATAGCTATACATTTTAATGAAAGATATCGCTATGTAGTTATTATATAGGTGAACGTTTTGTAAACAGGAATGTAGATAAATTATTTAATCTTGATAGTTGATAATATAACAATTATTATTTTTAGCAACGAATTATTGTAATATTACAGACGTGATACGATTATTCAAATATCGGAATATACGATAATATCATGTATATTGTATCATCTAGGTACCAAGGTAACTTCTGTCCTTCCGTATCATAGGTTATAAATATGGGTTGAGTAAATATTGTATTCATATACTCAATGGTTAAATTTATATCCTATAGGTAGGTACATAATAAATTGCCATAAATAAAAGTAGTCATAATATAGGCGTATAATTATTGTTGTCCGTTTATGACATATTCATATACGTATAGATAATATAGTACATAACCATAGATATCCTACTGAATGTAGTAAGTAACTATGTAAGTACTAAATAAATAAAATTAAAAATTAAAGTAATACATATTACATAATATTGAGTATTGACATATTATCACGTGTATACGTTTTAATTGTTTGATATTTTGATTGTCGACCACTTGTCGACTCGAACTCGTTAAGTGGTTGCCAATTTTATTTTTCTAGTAGAGTAGAGATACACAGCTACTTGATATAAAAATGCGAATAATATAAAATGCATCGACTCTATTCTCTAGATTCGTACGTCCCCTCCGGCGTTATTTTATCGTAACTACACTCGCACGTATTGCGCGGGCTATGACGCATATCATAAACATCAATACTACTAAAACTACTACTACTACTACTACTACTACTACTACTACTACTACTACACCTACTACTACTACTACTACTACTACTACTACTACTACTACACTAATAGTTACCATTATTACTAGGTACTACAACAATACTCGTTGCCGTACCGCTCTAACACGTCGCTCTAACCCCACTTATCCTAACACCGTTCTGAACAGCTGCCACCCAAAAATCGTTTCCCCACTACAGAGTGCCGGCGATGAGTCATCAGGAAAACATCTCGTCCGCACAATACTATTATCGCGTTTTTTTTTTTGGTTCTTATTTTTTTTTTTCTAATTTTTTCACGAACTTCAAAATTTCTTGACTACCGACTTGTCCAAGTGCCCGGAACCTCAACAACGCAGCATCAAATATTCTCTGGGCACCTGAGTACGTCCGTAAGTCAACACTCAGTGCAATTTTTTTTTTCGATTTGTTGACAAAAGTCGTAACTTAGTTTAGATAGAGGTACGTACGTACCTACTTATCTTATTATTTTTACAAATGACTCAATTGTCTTATCCGTTCATGCGCAAGTGTTTGAACTTAATTTCTGATTAAATATTTGTGTCTTAATGAGTCTATATTATTATATCGTAGATTATTTTTATTAAATACTTACACGACATCATGGCACATGATATTATAATGGTATAGTACTATAGTAGAGTAACGCAATTTCTAAGCCTTAACTAGTTCTATATTTTTTGAATTGATTATATTATATAAACAAATTAAACATAATTTTATATAAACATTAAAATGTTATCGTGATAACACGATCGTCGGCTGTTATCAATTGAAAACTAACTTCAATAATCTGCCAGGTATGAGGTTGACGACAGACGTCTCATACTCTCATTCTTTCTATCATTAAGTTATACTATTGAAAAAAAAGTGGTTCAAAAAATTATTCTAATTAGATTTATTAAAATAAATTAAGTTAACTTTGTATTATACAAAATAATTTTATAAAGATTTTTCTTTTACAGTTGGTTGTATTATTTTAGATAAACTTACAAGGCCATCAACAATGTTTTCAAATCGACAACAACAAAATTCTTCAAATTTGTTACATCAAAATATCTCATCATCTGGTCCAATTGTTCTACCTCCTCCACCACCTGCTATTGCTATTCCTACCATGGTATCAAGCAATAGTTCAGCCGTTACATCGGTGGCTACCACCATCTTGGCCGTGAGTAATGTCCTAAAATATTCTATTGTACCTTTAGTTTAAAAGAGAAAAGCAATGATATAATGGTACATGGCCGTTGTCTATTTCTGATACAGTACATCAGTAATTGATAAATACTAAACGGGAAACCAAAAAGATTTTGATGTTAACTAGATCTTACTTACAATTTAATGTATATCGAGAAGTATATTAAAATAAACTGTAAATAGGTTTAGGTAGATTAATATTTAACTTTATCAATGACATTGTGGCTAGTAGTAATATACAGAGTTACCAATAAAATGTGACTGCTGAAGGACTTGTATTTGTTGTGAGCTGAACATTATTATACTATTAAAAAAGTTATTAAAAACAGTTAAATATGGTGACATTTTACATTTTATTCTACTATAATAGTATAATATAATCAAGGGCATACTTTTAACTTTTTAAAAGGTATAATAGGTACAACTAGGCAAGGGCCAAACAATTTACAGCAGGCCAATATAGATTATATTGAACTACCTATAGAATTAATACAAAGTTAGTACTTAAATTATTTATAGACACTATTGTTCATAAAAAAAATCCTGAAATCTGCAGTCACCTAAAACATTTAATTTAAACCAAACATTTTTATATATAATTTAAATAATGCATTAATAACAATATCACATCATGGCCATAGTTGCTGATACTATTAAGACCAAAAAAAAAAAAAAATGTATAATTATAAAATTATAAACAGGCCAAAATGCAATCTTGATAAATTGTAGGCATACAAAGTATACTCTGCAACACCTCAAAGCGGCGCCCCTGAATATAATATTTCATAAATTCAATATTTGAGTATGATTAACCATGTAAATTTAACCATTATAACATAATATTTTGTCACCTTTATTCGAAGTTACCTACTCTCCATATTTATGATAATGATTGATTTAACATTATTAAATATAAAAAGTTAAATAAATATTTATAAAGTAAAAATATAAAAATGAAAACACAAATTTTTGGAATGTCAGATGTGAAACAATTATTTTGCCAAATATTACACTTGAGAACATTCCAAACCCAACATATAGGTACTAAAATACCTGTCTTTCTGAAGAAACTTTTCAATAAATGCCATTTAATTATTCATATCGATAGGTTACATACTTACATATAGACAGGTTTGAGCAAAGTACAAATCACTTAATTTATTTTTATGGGTACCTGTATAGTTATAAATTTATCTATAAGCTGCTTGTTGTATGGATTAAAAAAACAATTATTTAAAATGTAAGTTATATTCGAGGTTATATTTAATACAAAATTCTTAATTAAACATTTAAAATCAATCATTAAAACAATACATTTTGAGTTTCTCTGCAGGACAAAATATTGTTTCACAAATTTAAAAATTGAATTTATTTAGCATTTTCATTTTTGTTTTCTCAACTCTTATTTGATTACATTTTTAAATATTAAATTTAATTAGTTCAGTAAGTACCTATAATTTATTTTATTAAATACATATTCATCTTTATTAAAAACTGTAGTATTCAACCCAATTAATTATGAAGAGAAAATTTAATCAATCTTTATTTTTTTGTTTCTTCTTAAGAGGATGCTACCCATGCATTTGTTATCTGAGTCTTACACGCGAACTACATACCAAATTTTTGTTCACTCGTTTCAATAGTGTGCTGTTAGTTATAATTAGAGCGCGGATTTTTATGCACTTAAAAGTATCGAAATATGCCATATAATATGCAGTAAAAATCATGAAAATATGCAAAAAATATGCAGTAAAAATCATGAAAATATGTAAAAATATGCAGTCAAAATCATAAAAATATGTAAAAAATATGCAAGAATTTTTTATTTATTTAAAATGTACAATAAAACTTATAATAATAATAACTTTAACGCTTAAAAAAAAAAAATTTAGGAAATTTTCTGAACAACTTAATTTATTTTAAAAATTGTATTTATTATTTAAATTAATAATCATATGCATTTCAAGTTTCGGCATATTCACTATTTATAGACAACGACAAACGATGTAACCTAGTGCCCAGTGGTATGTCGATAACCGACCGACACAGCAAAAGCGA
>NC_042493.1:85256786-85284322 GCF_005508785.2 Acyrthosiphon pisum | reverse complement strand
AAATTATGATGATTCGTGGGAGAATAACTGACAAAAATCCAAAAATATTAAAGGAAAAAAATATGCAATGCATAGAAATCACGCTCTAGTTATAATATTACAGTGATTTGACCTATTATACGTTTTTTAGATAATAACATTATCTGTGCTTAAGCGTTTCATTTTATTTGATATTTTAATTTTCAAGCAAAACATAAACATTTTTATTATTGATATTTCACATACCCTTATCGTATTTGAAAATGAAAATATTGAAAAATCGACAACGCTTAAGCACAGATAATGTTCTTACCTAAAAGTTTATAATAGGTCGATTTACTCTATACTCTGTTCAAAATAAGAACATGACTCGGCGGCGACCAGTTTTTGTCAGGTGGCGATCAGACATATGGTAAGACGCTGTCTCCACTATGGCAACGTGTCGGGCACTGCCACGGAACAAAGCCACGCCCATTCGCACAACTCGGACGCTGAGTCACATTCTTATTTTGAACAGAGTATAGTATCAAAACTAACAGCACACTATTGAAACTAGTGTACGACAATTTGATATGTCGTGCGTGTGCAAGACGGAGACAACAAATGAATGGGTAGCATCCTCTTAATTCATAGGTATATATTTGTGTTTAGGATTTTTACAAATATTGATTGTTTACACAGATATTTTCAATGGGAGGAGTTATATAAAAGAATTATTTGTAGGTATATGTACATATTATATCAAAATGTTTTTTGAATTTAATTAATTGTTATACATATAGTAAAAAAAATACCCCCCTCGTATATACGCTATTTGGAAGTACATTATTTTTATCAAATAAAAATAGACCATAATATTATATTATATTATATTACGACTTAACTTTTCAAATATATTGTGCACATATTATCCCAGAACAATTTGTTTGCTTTTTTTGTTCTTTGTGGGGTGGTAGTAAAAAGTTCAATAAAACATAATGTTACATTATATCACCTTGACCTTGTTGCTCATTAAATTACTTAAATCCATCATAATTACTAACTAGCCACTAAGGTGATGTAAACTAGGTACATACATTCAATATTCTTTTAAATATAAAATTGAATTAAATTTAAGCTTATTTATTGTATCATTTACATATTTTATATTATTGACTTTATTAATAAAATATAATAAGAAGAAAATCTCTAAATTAAAAAGCCGACATACTCAATACTCTTAATGTATGATTTATAATAATACGTATCTATTTATTTAATATGTATTTGTTTAAGTCGAGGTTTAAGTAGAATAATATCATTCACAATAAGAGTTTTTTAAATTATCTATAACATAGTTAGGTACCTATATATTATATTTTATAAATAAAGAACGGTTATAAAATATAATTTTCAGACTAAGCATGGATAACACTAAGTTATGGATTGGTGTAGTTAAATAGCTAAGCCGCTTAATTTCAAAGGTTTATTTAAATTATTACATGTCATCATCATAAAAAATTGTATTCAGCTGTTCAATATGTTTGAGTTTTAAAGATAATTATTAAATATTAAATTAGGTAGTCTAAAATTCCATTGATATTAATTTCTTAGTTGTGCCTACCTATCTTGCTATTTTTGTGAAATAAACCTTATGGACCACTTGATATTAGAACAAATTATTTAAATATTAATAATACAACTATGAATTTATATGTGTCTGCAATCTGTGCTTCCACATGTTATTGATATATATTTAAATTTGAGTGTTATTTAATAGTTTAATTAAAAATGTAGTTAACAATACCTAATTTATGTAAAAATATTGTTTAGATATTATTTTAGTGTTAACAAAATTTTGTGGGCAGGAACATTTGCTAAATTCAGTCATGTTGATGATTACAATCATAAATCATACTAGGTACTAAGTGGATGTCAGTGGCCAGAACATAATTTTGTTTTCTCTGACACACAACACAGACAAAATGTGATATGGGTTTTCATGGTTTGATTACTCTTACAGTAAAATCACCTATTACAAAAATTATAGAAGACTATATTTTTAAGGATTTGAATTACCTATTGGTTTTGTATTTTATTTATTAATTTGTTTAAAATATGATTTAAAAAATAAAAATAATTTGTAATTTTAAATGAATACCTACCTATTAAATTGTTTGAGAAAATATTTAGATAACTGATAAATCCTTGTCAATCCATCAAAAACATTTTTTTTTTTATAATTTTTGTTTTAGTTGATTTTGTTCTAAATTGCTGAAAAACTACAAAAAAAACTTATGTTTTGTGTTTTGTGTGTCTAAGTTGTCGCATGTGGGCCAGAGAGAGAAAAAAAATGCTCCGACATCCTCTTAAAGAATAAATGGTATTATAAAATAATGCGTACTATTTTTAATTCACTTCTAAATAGTTGAATTCAAAAATATGCGGCTAAATATTTTTTTGTTTGTCAATTACAAATTAAAATATTCTTTTGAAAAACAGAACACTAAGTTTTGACCATATAGTAATATTATTGATGAATTTTTACATTTACGAAATACTGACAATGGTAGGAGAGAAGTCCCATGACGTCAATAATGAATTCGTCATATTGGTATTTCCCGTCACCACATACCTGTCACCAGCGCCACTAGCTAATGAGTATAACAAAAACTTTCTCTACGTGTTAAACTGACCACTCTAGTCTGAAATAACTGTTACACCGGATTTATTTAATAGATTTTTGTATAAGGCTCTTTAAAAATGAATTATACATAATACCATATTTCGGTATTTGGTTTAATGTTTTGTTTTTGTTTTTGTATAAAGACTGTAGTAGTAACTAGTAAGTTCATAGTAAGTTTATTAATTTTTATCGAGGATTTTTTCCTGAAATTAAGCTCAGTAGTCCAAACTAAAATTAAGTCAACTTTTATTGCATTGCTCATTATAATAAATGCAAATACGTATTATATTTTACTGTTTAAGTCTTAAATAAGCATTTTAAATAAATAAAAGGAACGTCTTCCTAATCAACAAATATTTACGTCTTTACCAATGAAGTTAATAAATTAAATTACAACAAATATTTTTTTTTATCTTTTCTTCAATCATAATAATATACTAATAAAAAATAGTGCAAGTAGGTAACTGCTCTGCCGAACAGTAGGTGTTGAGTGTGCCTCATCATTGACTATTGAGTAAAATGTCGCAAGGTATACAGGTCACTGCAATGGATGTGTTAAATTTGAATTCAATGATATATCATTGCATATATAAAAATCGATTCATAGTGAAAATGGTCGGCTCTTATTACTATAAGTATATATTTTATTATATATTTATATTGGTATCATAGTAATTTATTTTCCTATCATTAATAATATTGTAAGTAGGTAGCTTAAAATAATTTTTCCCGAAAACATCGCATTTATTTTATTATATTTTTACATAGTATTTACCTATATACTTTATATTATATATATAATAGTTATAAACGTTTTATTCAATGCCGACTTACCGTGGAATGGTGTGAATATAGGTTCGTGGTAAGTCAAATAATATTTTTGATTGATAACAAAATACCAAACTTAAATCGTTATTCTTTGTTTAAATGTCCAATGACGTCCACATTTCAAAGATTTTTGAGTTTCAGTAAGAACTATAAAAATTGAACATATTATATGTTTTTATACAAAGTAATTTTTAATTTGACAAATATTATCAGAATTTGAACTTTAAGTTCGAATTTTGACAAAACTAAAATTAATTGATTTTGTTGTTTAAAATTTATAAAATGTTCAACTTTTATAGCTAAGAATTGAAAATTTAATACAAGGTTCCACTTAAATAGGTAAATAAATGACTTCATTCACAATAATATCATCAAATATACTTAGTTATATATCATATGCTTACTGTCCGTCTCCGCTCATAATCGTTTTGTCGTATACAATGATATTATATCATTGAATTCAAATGTAACACTATCCATTACAGTGATCCACTTGTAACTTTCTGTACGGCACAGTGACACCCACTTACCCACCTATTCAGGGTTCTGTACGGTAAAACGGGACAATATTACTAAGACTCTGCCGTCCTTCCGTCTGCCACCAGGCTAGCAGGCTGTATCTCACGAACCGTGAAAGTAAGACAGTTGAAATTTTCACTGATGATGTTGTTGAATATATTATAGATAATGGTACAGAACCCTTCGTGCGCGAGTCCGACTCGCACTTGGCGGGTTTTTTTATTTATGTTTAACTATTCACCAACATATTGACAAAAATCATTATTTTGTTAAGAATATTCAAATATATTCAATGATAATTTTGCAATAAATAAGATAAAATAGATAACGATTTTTTATATACTGCCATATCGGTTATACAATGTAGTGCAGCGTTTCTTAAACTTTTTTATTCGTGGAACCTCTTTTTATGTCCACTTTCAACCTGGAACTCCTAATTTTTTTTTTAGCTTTTTAGTTTTTTCTATTAAGCTTTCAACAATGAGTTATTACAGCTCGATAATTAGAACCGCTACTTTGTTTCATTAGTTTTAATGCATACATTTATGATTTATGCAAAGATTATTTGCATTAAAAAATATGTCTATACTGTATTTAATTAAATGTAAATATTAGGACTTCACAAATATAAAGCATTAAAGCTTTCATAAAAAAAAGCACTTAAGTTTCGCGGAACCCTGAAGTAACCTCCACAGTTTATAAGAAACGCTGAACTAGTTAGTGTACTCTAATGAGTATAGATGTTATTGTTGGTTCATTTGTTTATTTTGTATAGTTAAAAATTTTAAATGAATAGAATACTACAAGTTTTTTGTTTAATGTTTGATGATTTTTAACACATTTTGTTAAAATTAACATAATTAATACTTACATATTTTGAATTTTTTATTGCATAAAAATTCGTGCCCTAGTCATAAATCAACTGTTGCTCCCGATGGAAATCATTTTGTTTTTTTTGTTAATATCAATTTTATCTTTAGTTATTTCAACTAATTCGTGAATTCCTAAAATACTCGAACACCTTATACTAATTTTTATGGTAGGCGTTAATTCGGGTACACCGAAAAAAAACCACGCAAAAAAAATCAAAATGATAATATAATAAATATAATAGATTTATAATTAACATAATATAAGTAATACATAAATATAGTTGTAGTAGGTATAAATGTATAATCACAGAATAGAATATAAATCCATTTATCTATTTGCTATGTTATCAATATTATAATCTATGATGTTATGAAGCTTAAATGCTAGTAAAATTGTTATAATGCTCCGTATATAAAATAAAAATATGAATTATAAATGTAATAAATAATATTTATATCACCAGTAGTATTATCAATGTTGTTTTATAATGTTAGCATACTAGATAGGTTATTAATTTTCATATTTTACAATATTATATTAAATTTAGAACTTTGAAAAGAAAACTTTGCAAGACGCGTGACACAAGAATACAATTCAGTAAAGTTATAGTCAGCACAATGATCAATATTGTATTTAAGTATTTTTATATAATATTCTTATTCCCTCAATCTCTTGCCAAATTAACTTTTCAGACTTATCTAATTAGTGTTGAGTAATTTTAATTTTTTGAAAGCAATATAGCATTTATCTTTTGCAATATGCCAATATAGTATATCTACAGGGAATTTCTGAAACTATAATTCATGTAATTACAAATTAAACTAATTTTTATGTGCAGAGTGATCATGACTTAAATTATATAATTTACTTATTACTTATCGGTAGTAAATTTATCAATATAATATAAATATATTTCCCTAGCGTGATATCGAAATTTGTCAAATAATAATTACTAATTATTATCTTTTGCGTTCATTATTGAAGTGCATTTTTAATCTACTTTTTATAATACATTACAATTATAAAAATAATGTCACATCGTACTTTATAACATTATCAAAGATATGAATTAAGGAATTATCAATTAACGTTAATGACTAGTCAATAACGATATTTCCGATTAAATTAGTATAATAAACCAATTTAAATATTATGTTAAACAAAATTATCAACATTGTCTTCCAGTAGTAGACATTAAAGTAAACAGATAATTTCTTAGTTGGCTAGTCATATAGTTGTAAATGTATTAACAAAATATTTGATTTTTACAACGTTGCCAGTATTTACGGTTAATGCTTAGGTACTATATCTAGGCATTGGGATTGACAGTGGCCCCGCTAGGGCTCCGTGTAGTGAGAAGGCCCTACATTTAAAGTTAAAGGCCTTAAGTTAAAGCCCGGATTAAGGATCAATTGGGCCCCGGGACACCATACACTTAGTTGGCCCCCTTTCAATTCTAACTTCAAAATAATTGTATCATTACGACTTTAATTTATTGTATAATTTTTTACTATACAAACATATAGTATATACAGAGTGTATCTTATGTCATTGTAGGCGGGTTTTTTTTAACAATTACCTATGGATCGATATTCAATGATATGGAATTTTGTTAAAACAAAAAAAGACGTGTTTCTTTATTTTTGATAAGCAATTTTTGATAACATTTTTAAACACGCAGTTGTACCAATAATAAAATTGACTTTATTTTTTCAAATGGTAATCACTATATTTTTTGATAGATTCTGGCAAAACTTTTTTTCTGAACATTTTGACAGCCAAATGATCAATTTTGGTTGGCTAGGTTATTAACTATGGTCCTTTAAAGTTTAGTATAATATATGCATTAATATTTTTAACTAAAATACCTAATTTACAAGAGGTCAATAATTTTTTCTTATAGCTACCTTTTTATACCTATACAGTTAAATCGGTAATCTAAAATGGTCAATAAAAAAAATTGTTGGCAAACATAGTTCATTATTTATAGTAATTTTTCGTAATATAAAATTGAGAACAATTTTATTTTATAATTCTTAATAATAATTTACCTACCTACCTACAATAATTTTTTTTTTTTTAAACTATTGGACGCGTTAAAAAATATATGTTGAGGATAGAGATGGGCCCTCAAAATCAATGGGCCCCGGCACCGTGACCTCTTAATCCGGACTTGCTTAAGTTAGGACTCAGAAAATTTTATTTGCCCAGGAGGCCCAGAAAACCTTCGGTCGTCACTGAGGTTTGACGATATTATCGTCTACGCACCTAGTGTTTGATATTCTTGTATTTTGATATTGGCTAGCCATTTGCGTTATTACCTAAATTAAATCATTGACGGTAACATATTATATACTTTAATACTTATATTTATTGTTTATATATATATACTTAATGTATATTATATAAATGTACAAAGTGTCCGCGTTCTGAAATTAACATTTTTCCCGACTGTACAAAGTGACAGCTTACCTAAAAATACACCTATACGGCTATACGCGTTTTAAGTTTTAACGTACTGACACGAGTCTTACTCCGATAATTATTTTGAAAACCCATTTGAATTTAATATGAAGTATATTTTAAATCTTTCGACAGCGAGCGTGGCATCAGCATGCACGTGCCCTAAAACGCCAAACACCGAAATTATTTCATGGAAACAACCCGAAAAAATTTCTAGACATTTCACTTGAAAAAAAATACAGTTTTAAAATTGTTTTTTTTTTAATTCTGACTTATAAGATTCCAAATTGACTTCATAATACATTCAGAATTATTATCGGAATAAAACCCAAGTCCGTACGTTGGAAACTTGGAACGCGTTATTTTGATCCTAAAAACCAGTGGCGTACATAGCTATTTTCAATAGGTGGGGGGTTACATTAAAAATTATATACATAAAAACATTATACATAAATACATGGCTTAGCGGAAAAAAAACCCACTGAAAAAAAGCCCACGGATAAAAAATCCACCTAAAGTAATTTAAATATAAATATATATATTTATATATTTTGGTGAAAATGTAGGTAATAAACTAATAAATATATATTTGAACATATAATCACAAGTTAAAAATGTATTATGACAACTCCCCCCCCCCCCGTGTGTATGCCACTGATAAAAATAGTAGTGTGGAATCCCCTTAATTAATTTAGGTAGGTCCATTTAAATAATTGATTGCCAGTAATAACAAGAGTTTGTTTTTCTTGTGTTAAAAAAGAGCGCATTCAACTATGCAAGTTTTTATATTTTAAGTAAATTAAAATGAACGCTCACTACTGTCTACTATAATTCGTGCGTGGAATTGCACAAGTTTTTTTCGGTATCGAGTAAGGGTTCTTGCACCACATACACATGCGTAAATCAGGGCCTGTTGCGTTCTCTTAAAATATTTTTTCTACCTACCTATTAGTTGAGCCCGAGAAGACTAAAATAATTATATTAATTATATGTTTATAAATATTTTCTACTAAATATTTCTTCATTTATTTAAAAAAAATATTTGAATATTTCTTTTACAAATTAATGTAGGTATTGTGTTTATGTATATTACTTTGAATAGGTATATATACTTTTTTTTTAACAATGAAGTCAAGAGTTCATGACATTGTTTTAATATAAACGTATATGTATTCAGTAAATTAGTATTTGCACCGATGAAATAACTTTATCATTGGTTATAAATTATGATAAACTGTCGATAATGTCTTACAGTAAATAATAATCAACCAGTATAAAACTGTTATATATAGGTAGTAGATACCTCTAATTAATAACATTTAAATATATTATAATATATTATACATTAATATATTTTTAAACCATTTTGAGTTGATAACAGACGACACTGTACATGGGTATAACAAATAGGTTAGGTATCATTTATATTATAATATTTGCATTAGAAATTTGTATCAAAAATATCAGAAACAACTCTACTCACGAAACAATCGGTGCATTTAAGTATTAAAACTATAGTAGTTTTGACTTAACTTTTATAAAGATGAAACTGTGAATAGATATTTCTATAATTGAATTCTATATTTAAATTAAAATTTTTATTTTCACTTCGTACCGACACATTTTATTTTTAAATTTAAAAAATAATTAATTAGGTTTTTCTTTCATCTTTGAGAGGCGGAGAGGGTCGAAAGTATAAGTATTTAGTACTTTTAAATGTAACTGAGAAATATAACAAACAATTAAGCCATTAAGGATCAACAAGATTTTTTACGAAATACCAGTTACTCAAATTTTCTAAACATGATAAATTAATTATAAATATATCCCTACTTTTTTTGAGCTATTTGAAAATTTTTGACATTTTCGATTTTTTTTTCGTAAATGTCCATAAAAAAGTTTCTTTTGGTCAAATATGTTGGAAATTTAATTTAATACAAGATTCTTCACAAGTTTTTCAATTACCAATTAAAAAATATCAATTATACAGCTAATTTTATAAAAATACAATATTTTTTTAGAAGCGTTTAAGAACAGTAAAATTGCTTCTAACTTCAACTTCGAGGGTGATATCAAGTTTAAAGTTGGATCTAGTTTGTTTAGTTGGAGGTTAAAAGTAAATAATTCTCAGCACCCACTTTCGAAATCAACGAAAAAATAACTGGGGAAGTTGCTGTGGCGTTGAGTATTTCTCTAAATTGAACAAGGTCATTGTAATAGATGTTTTAAATTTTAATTCAACGGCAAATCATTGTTCACAAAAAACGATTCAGAGCCGAGACGTTTGGTCAGCCTTTCTACAATATAATAATTTACTGAATCAATAGTGAGCTAATGGTTCCATGTATGATTTAGTGGTCTATTACATTTTAGTAAACCATTAAATTAATACATTTTTATGCAACTCGGCAACATATACGTGTGTTTTATTATATATTTATATTATTAATTGGTAATTTATTACCACTATTAGTAATGTAGTAGGCTTAATTAACTATTAGTAATACCGAAAATATTGTATTTATTATAGTATTATTGATTATTAAAATAGTACCTACCTATATATATTTTATTTATATATAGGTACAGTGAAACTTTCGTTAACGGTCACCTCTATAGGACGGTCACTTCTATGTAACAGTCAATTTGTTTGGTCCCATCGAGTGTATCCTAGTGTTATTCTACCTCTGTAGGACGGGCACCTATAAATAGCGGTCATTATTTACAGTATCTTCGGTGACCGTTATATAAAAGTTCTACTGTATTATTATTATTCGGTTTTTATTTAATACCGGCTTAATATGGAATGGTGTGAATATAGTCTGTGTTATAAGGCAATACTTAATAATTAATCTAAATATTTTGAAAATGTCAATGTGTATAGAAAAATATAATAGTATATGTAAAAGTACCAAGTTTCCATTAATAATATTTTTAAATCACAACAATTGAATATCCTTAAAAAATTTTTTAAAAAACTAAACTTCAAATATTTATAAAAAAAATAGTGAAAAAAATGTTGTTTATTATATATATGTTGTAAAAATCTAATTTATAGATATTTGAAGTTAGCGAAGTTTATCACGTTTTGTTTCCACTCATGTTGATAATAGAAACCTCATAGGGAAGTTCTATAGCTAAATGTATATGTTGTGAAATGTGGCTAAATATTGGAAATGCTAGCAAAAATGTTGGGAGTATTTAAAAGACTTCAAAAGTTAAACAATAATTTAATACTTCAGAAGAGGTGGAGCTACGGGAGGGCTTATGGGGACAAGACCTTAACCCTCCCAAATATAAAATTAGCCCCCCTACTTCATATTTATTGTAGGTACCTAAGCATATTTCATTTATTTATTTATATAAATAATAAAGTTTTTCGGCCCCTTCAATTAAGCTTATTAATCTCCGCTAATGATTTACTTACAATATTCACAATAGATAATCACTAATGACTAGTTATCAGTTAACACATTATGCTTCCTTGAGTATTTTTTTCGTTCGATATAATATTTTACATAAAATACTGACAAGTAGGAACCTAGGCAATATTAAAATATTTTTAATAACTGACCAATGACCATAGTGACTATTGTACTTGTGTAATTATGATATTATGCCTCTTATATTTTAGCCTAAATTAAAGGTTCAACATTTTAAGTATAATTATTAAAATGTATGTTATATTTAAGTTGTATTTATATTATAAGTTATATTTAACTTAGTTTATATGGATCGAAAGTCAACGGATGAACACGGATTGAAAAAACTCTTAAAATACCAGTGACTGCTATAATAATGTTAAAACTTTATATGTAATATTATTATAAGACATTAAGACTTTTCAATATAATGTATCCGTCATCATATTCAATCAATCCTAAGCCTAACAATATTATAAATATAGCTCACGTAGTTAATTCAATACGTAGGTATTCCGCATACGTATAATTTAAAAAAAAAATTGATCAAAAATAAAGTTACGTAGTATTATGTAAGTAAAATGAAGAGTTGTGTAATAATTAAATATATATATATTTTAAAATAATATACAATTGTTGATCACGTTATTACTATTATTATTAGTACCGGTTTGTCGTGCGGATATGTGTTCGCCACTCGCGATGGTAATAATAATCATATTATAATAATAATTATCTACCATTGACTCATACACGATTCCGAGGATACTAGGAAAAAATAAATATATTATCGCTGACTATGCTTGCGTGGTTAGCGGCGGCGGCGGTTACCCGTATTTTAAAATAATATATATAATGCGCGTATCTGCGGTACAAGACGACAAACATTCGCGAATCGTGTCGTCGTGACGTAAATCCGTTTGCCGGTGAGTCACGCGGCGGCGGCTGTCCGGATTTACTGGGCGCGTCATCGGCGGCGGACCAAGTGGTTTTGCGGGTACCGTTGAATTAGTGGGTAGTGGTGGTAGCGAATAGTGGCCGTCGAGCGTACACAAAGTTCCATTCACCAGTACCGCCACCACCGATCGTACCACTACCGCTGTGCCCTCCACACCCGTCCATGGACCGCCGCCGTCGCGCAAGCCCGCTTTACGGTTTTCCCACTCCGTCCGAAGTATCTCGTATTGTTCGCACCCGTCACCCACTGCGCCACAACAATATACTACGCGAGATGTTTTTTACTCATTCAGTGTACTCTTGAAGTCTCGACTCGACAGTCGATTGCCGTAGCCAATCCATCTTCCGCGTCGACACTACACCGGTGTGCAATCGTATCGCGGTTTCCGTCCGTTCGATTTCGCGCAGTTTTTGGATTTTCTCGCCTAATACAACGGCGCGCACTCCTATTAACCGTACCATTTACACTTTTGCAATCGATAAGACCGAACACACATTTTACCGATCAATTTTTAAAATATTATGCTTCAATCCGCACAAATGGTACCTTCGTCCGATATCTACAACGATTTGAGCGAGTCCGTTTGCCGCGATTGTTTGGACCCTGTTGGTGCGTGCACTTGTAGCTGGCAAATCATGCAGTTGGACGCCAGCTACAGCATTTACACCACGTTAAACGATGACATGACCAAACGACCGACCTCCACTACGTCTTCGTTCCTTGGCGACACGCATAAGGTTGATATTATAATATATAAAATGTGTTTTGAATATTTTAAGCAGTTAGGTACCTATTATTTTGCTGTAAAAGCGGTTCACTCGTACGTTAACGATGCCGGATTCGGGAGTAGTGGGCTACGTTAGTCCCGCGAGTGAGCCCATATAGCTTAATAGAGTTTAATTTATCGCGGGCGTTCAATATTCGAGGGCACAGTGATATAGTATATATGTATATTTTTTTATTCAAGTAAAACATATATGTATAATTATTTAACAATGACATTTTCCATCCCACTCTCCCTAGGATTTGTTAATTTATAGTAAACATAAAATATATTAATAGGTATAAATAAATAATAATAATATTAGGTATGTACCAATATTGGCTATATTAATTAATACCCATAATAAATTTGTTTATTGTGATTCGTGACTAATACCTTGTAAATAGGCAAAACATTTTTCTCGGAAATTATAAACGATTTTGATAGGTAGATATTTTACTATTAATTGTTAGTTAACAGATATAGATACTAAACTTTAAGGAATTAAAAAAAAAAAAATGTGAAATTTGTCTTTATCAAAATACCACGCAGTTAAAAAACTAATCTGTACATTTTATTAATATAGTTGTAAAAGCAAAAAATGACTGGACACTCGGTATCATTAACTTTTCAGCCTATCTGAATTATTTATTCTGGTTGAATGGCTGATGTGTATAATAGGGGAAAATACACATTATTAAGTACCTAATTCATTTTAATTGCAGCACGATAGAAATGCGCAATTTTAATCTTATCAGAACCAGTGGGTACTCCACGATATCTATTTATCATGGAAATAATCAATTTTTTCATTTTTAAAAAAATTTAAGTATCGATACTCTAAATTAATCTTCAAATTTTGAAGATGGTAAGTTTAAAGAATAATTTAATAAAAAAAAAACCGCAATAATATAAAATCTAAAATTGTAAAAACTACTCAACAATATTATATTGTCATATTATCCTCTTACATAAACAATAAATATAATAAACTTAAAACTTCTGAACTTGAGATCTTAAATTATTGAGTGTTTGATAATAATAAAATTTGAATTACTTATAATATAATATATAAATATATAAATATATAAATATATTATAGGTACTAATAAGTTTAACAATAAATTTAAATTAATATTCTGTATTAAGTAGGTACCTAGATTATATTTTTTAAAGGAAATAAATAATTTGTAATAAATTAAATTTTGTTCTATGAATTTTTAATTTTTCGCCTTGAAAGTTTTAATTGGATAAAGGATTATTGTACAAAATGTTGTTAAAACATTGCTTATCCTGATTTTGTTAAAGTATTGTGTTTTTGAAATGTTTGTATTCAAATTTAATGATCTTATTTAAGTTATGTATAATACAAATAATTTGTAAATACCAATAATTAGTAGTTAGTATATAACAAACACATGTAATTTAATTTGTATTATTTTTATAGTTAAAAATATTTTTTTTTTGTTTCTAGTTGGATGGTCTCAATTGTGGTGGAATACCTACACGTACAACACCAACTTTAACACCAACCACACTTCGTACCATAGCTGCCGATATAGCTAATTTGTCACCTGGTCCATCTGAAAATTTTGCAGCTGCAGCTTCTGACCTGCATCATCTTGTGTCGTCTTCATGTTCTACCATGAGCACATCAACTTTAGGGGCTTCTGATCGTACCGATTTACAAGAACGTGTTAATATACATAATCTAAGCAATCAAACAATAAGTCTTCAAAGCATAAATAATCAACAAATTAGTCTCAATAATTTACAAAACCACCAAAATGTAAATCAAAACACTTTAAACCAACAGCAGCGTAATGATTATAATAATTCTTTTTCAACGGCTGCATCAAGGCAGGCTGGTTTTGTGCCACCACTAGTATTGCAAATCAATTCCACTAACCCCATTGCTCAACAATCATCAGGTATATATGTTATATTTATACTTATTAAATATTAAATTTATTAGTTAACTAATACATTTTTTTTTACATAGGTTCAACAATCTTATTAAACAACAACACCAGTTCTGGTTCAAGCTCTATATTTAGTGCAAAAGGTTCATCTACTTCAGCATCATCTTCACACTGGCAAGGAGTAGTAGTTACCCAAAGACCTCAAAATAGAGCACGAAGTATAACAAAACGACAATTTACTGATGATGAAGATGGCGATGATGATTATGATTCTGCAGCTGATGATGGAACAGACAGTAGCGATACAACTTCTAGTAAAATGACACGCAAACAAAATAATAAAAATAACAAATCAAGTTCAAAAAATGGAAATAAAAATGAATTGAAGAATAGTTCAGGTGGTAGTCGTCGAACTAATAATAAAGACAACAAAATGGTAAGTTGAAATCTCCTTTATATAATTTTTAAAATTATGTAGCTTATATTATTTGGTTATTTACAATACCCGGTATTTTTTTAAACTAATATTTTAATAAATATTCCATAGCTTCATTTACACTTAGTGTACATAGGATTATTTATTTATTCTCAATATTTTTAGATGTCAGCTGAAGAAGAACAACGTAGACAGGTCCGAAGAGAACGTAACAAGCTGGCAGCAGCTCGTTGTCGTAAACGCAGGATGGACCATACCAATGAACTTTTAGAGGTATACTGCAAAATATTAAGTTTATAATAGGACATCACTTATTTATTTTTATCTTAAATAAATATGGCAGCAGTATGGGTTAACCTAAAGGTTTATGTTAACAGTAAATCATTATGAATTAGTTTAGTTAATTTTCAATTTTCCATTTTTTTTTTTTTAAAAGCAATAAATTGGAAATATAATCAAAATTCCTTCTAAATTTAAAATTGTTTAAATATATTAATATAAATATTTATAAACAAAAAAAAATTGGGGACAGAATGGCCGAGTGGACTAAGGCGTCGAACACCGACTCCGGTTTGATACCTCGGCCATGGGTGGGATTTTTCTTCAGGCAAGTCACGGTGTCGGAGATTAAGTGCTGCCATCCCCCCCCCCCCCAGGCATGGCAGATACCTATGGGTGCCCAAATCAAAAATTCTGCCAAAAACAAACACACACGTGTTCCTCCCCCTACCAACAAAAAACCTACAAACAAAACAAAAATATCTAATGGCCTAAGTTGCCGGGCTTAAGCTCAATAAAAAAAAAAAAAAAACAAGAAAAATATATAGGTTTGTGATGTCTTATAGCTATTAAGATACAAGAATACATTTTAATAGTAATTATTCTGTAAATGTTCACATATTTAGAATATTTCTATTTGTATAAAATTGTTGGAATATTGTATTATATACTCTTTATTAACTTTGTCATATTATATATTTGTTTAGGAAACTGGGCAGTTAGAAGATAAGAGGTTGAGGTTACAAGTGGAAATCCAAGGCCTTCGTCAACAAAAAACAGATCTACAACAGATGTTAGCTCAACATAAATGTGCTGTAAATATGAACAATGTGCAGTTATCAAATTCCGTTGCTACTGTAAATCATGCCACTACAATATTAGATTCAAATGAAATTTCTGAAACAAAACCTATCATATTAAGTAATCATCTATCATCAATTAAGGGAAGTCCTTTACAACAAAACATTAGTACAAACGCAGTGATCAATGATAATGATAGTAATAATGTTGATGATATTATAATAAAGCATGAAGATAATTCTATAATACAAACCGATATTGATTCCAAGGATTCCATAAATATTATTCCTACTACTGTAATGCAACAGCCTCATAGAAGACGACCCACTACACTATTGCAACTTAACAATGGTAATTTTGGTAATAGTAAAAAAATATCTGGAAATGGCTCTACGGGTGTAGTAGTATTGAATTTTGATTCGCTCATGGACGGTGGAACAGGATTAACACCCGTATCATCTAGTGGTGGAAGTGTACAAAATCATCATCAACAAGTTCAACATAATAGCACAGGGAATGGTGGTGTAAATACTGAAAATAACAGTGTTTTATCATAAAAAAAGTCACCATTAGTCAAATTAATTAGTCAACTCGAATTAGTCAGTCAACAAAGTATCACCAGAGTTGGGCAGGCAATAATTTTTAAAAATAATATTTTTCAACTAAGATATGGTTTTAGAGTGTTTTTTTTAATGAAATAAAGTCATGATCATAATTTATCTAGTCAAATATATTTATTGTAGCCATGATAATTTATAAACTATATAAAAATAATTATTATTTATGTTTCTGTTAAAATAAGCATTTATTAAGCATTGGAACTACCATAATTTGAATACTGAAAAATCTAACATATGAGATCTATTTTTATTTTCATCGGATTTTGAATTGTGCATGTTAAATGAATGATGAATATTAACTGGCCCAAGTGAATCTTGATTTTGTTGTCAAATAATATGCTCTTATTTCTTTTTATATAAATCAAGATTTAAAAATTCATTATACCTATATTAATTGAGTAAGACAAATTCTATAATTAATAGTTATAACATTATAATCACATCTACCCAACTCTGAGTACTAATTTTTATTTTTATTTGATAAGAGTTAATTTAATTTATATTATGAATATTTTATAGAGTATATTTATTTGGTACATTTATTTATTTTAGAAAATCAAGTTTTATTTCATTATATATGTTATGTACTTCTGTATATTAAAATATTTTCAAGTTAATTTAAAGCATGTCCAAAGAGGGAAACTTCAAAAGTAAATTAGTTGTATTTTTTAATAATACCATTGTGAATTATTTTGACTTTATAATTTAATTTTATGTTCTTTCTAACGCAATTTTTATATAATTTAGACATACTTGTTATATATACAATACAAAACATATAAGATATATTTGTATTTAATAGTAAATTTATTATTTTTAATTATTAGAACTTATGTATACTAAAGTGTATTTTAATTAAAAAAAAGATGAGTGTAATGTAACGATGAAAATACACTTCAGAATAATTAACATTTACAAAAACAAAGTGATATTTTTACATTCATCATTTTGAATTATCATAGTTGATTTTAATATTCTACTTAAATATAATATTGTATACAATTAAAATGTTACATTGATCCCATAAATCAGTTGTAAATTTTAAACGTTTTTTTTTTTTTTTTTTAATCATTTATTGTAAAAGATATTTATTTAACAAATTAAAAATATAGTAAAAAAATATAAAAACAATGTTTTTTCTTTCACACTTGCGTTTTAATGTATTGAAAGTTAGTAAAACTCTATATAAATGGTTATAATTTTTTTTTAAATGTTCTACTCTGTATAAGTACTTTGTTTTTAAGATATGGGCTAGATAGCGGGTTTTCTAAAAGTGCTCTACCCCCAAGACAACAACAAACTAAACATGGTTTAGGTTTACAAATAGACACAATTACTTGAGTATTTTAGAACAATTGTATGATTTGAGTAGTAGGTGGGGGCGTGCGGCACTTGATTACAGATCTCATAAGCTAACATAACCTTTAAGACTTATTATTACCCTTATACTTATTTATAATTTAACACAAAAACATCACAGAATCAATTTAACACAAAATCATCATAAAATAAATTTAACACAAGTTCAAAAAGCACTACTTTTTCATAATTTATCACAAAACATCAGTAAATTGTTTTTAACATAAAAAGATCATAAAATTATCCAAATAATAATTTATCATAGAATCATCAGAAAATTGATTAGCTTTTAAAAAAATAAAAATTATAATAAATAATGCAATGAATAAATTCTTTAAGCATAAATGTGTAAATAAATAAATAAGTCTCTGAGCTTAAGTCAATAGCAAAAAGAGACCAAACTTAAGGGATATAATAACCTTAAAAAAATTGATCTGATATAAAATTAGGAAAGGTCATAAAATTTGTGATTTAAATATTTCTGATATTAAATCTTTAGTAAAAAGTTATGATATAAAAAAATATTAAAATCTTGATCCCAGTAGTATCAAAAACCATGAGGAAAACAAAGAAAAATTAAAGAAATGTTTTTCACAAGACACAAGATTTTGATTGTTAAGAGAAACTCAAAAAAAAAAAAAAAAATTAGATACGTGATATTTTTATTTATATTATAAATTATTATTATTGGACGGTTTGGTCGTTTTCTATAAAAATTTATATTGATTTTAACCATGATTTGAATGCAATATTTGTAAGCAATTAATTTTCATTGTTTTTATTCACTTCGGATATTTCTATTTTAATTGTTCTGTGTTTATTATTATCATACGTTATAATTTTTTAGGCAATTCTTCTTTATTAACTTGTAAGTTTTTAGGTAGTTTTTGTGTAACATTATACATTCTTCAAAAATGTTTAAAAAAGCGTTTTATACTTCAAAACCCTTCTTAGATTTTAAAAGTATTCCTTTAACCCATTTATATATTTATCATCTATAATTACGATAATGTATTTATGACCTTTATTAGCTTTTAATAATAATTTATGATTATCTTTAACTGATATTTTATTTACTTTTAAGATTATTTCTAAGTTTGAAACTAAAGTATCATCTGTGTTCTTTTTTGGTCAATAGAAACAATATAAATTTGCTTTGTCAAGTATCGTTAATTCCTGTTTGTTCAAAATACCTTGTTTCATATTTTTTTCTAGCTGGTTGAAATAATTCATTAATTTCTATAATTTCTGAAGATTTAGAAATATTATCTTTATTTATATTACATCGTTTTCACAACAATAACCTTCTATAGCGTTTAATTTTTTTAATACATTTAGGAATACCTGTACTCCTTGTTTAAACTTCACATTTTTTGATTTTTTAATCAATTTATCTTTATAATAATAATATATTTATATATATATATATATCTAACTATATACCTATATGTGAAATGAAAATCTCTGTACAGACTAAACTCTGGAACTACTTATCAGATCTTCTTGATTTTTGTTTATAGACGAAAGAGTATTTCACTGAGAAGGTTTCTATGAAAGAAAATGTATGCTTATAAAGTTATAACATACTTAATGTTGGAAGCATTTAACAAAAAAATATGAATTGGGAAATTTCATAATACAATTTGACATTTTGACAAGTATATTATAAAGATGTATTATTTCATTAATAATCAAAAATAAAAATAATACGGTCAATGTGGGGGGGGGGGGACTTATAAGGTTATCTACATAGATATCTAAAAAATTCCAAATTAATCATATCACAATATCCATTAGGTACTTATAAAGCGTTATACATCAACAACAACCGGGACCGACTAAAGCGAAAATAATGATCTAGGCAAAATCAAATTTTTCCACCCCTAACAATATAATATTATCAGTATTTTGAAAATGCCGCCCTCTTAATAAAGTGCTGTTTAAGTGCCACCCTAGGCGTGGGCCTATGTCGCCAGGTCGCCTACCCCTTGAGCCGGGCCTTGGAGTTTAGATCACCAATAATCATTACTTTTTGAAAGCTGCATACAATTTTTTTCGAAATCATTCGTGTACATTTTAAAGCTTGGTGATTGATATGCGCTAATTAGAGTTGTAATTACATTGTTTATAGATATCGTAATTGCTACTGCTTCTAGTGACTGTAGAGCAGGTATAAAAGTGTGTTGGTGTTTTATTTTAGATCTAATTATAATAGCTACGCCGCCAGAAGGTCGAGCTGCTAATCTTTCTTTGCCATAAGTGACATAGCCATTAAATTTTATTTTATCTGCGTTAATTAAGTGCGTTTCGCTGATGCATGCTATATCTATATTGTGTGTGTTCATAAATGCAGCAAAGGTATTTCTGTTTTGTTTAAGACCGTTGGCATTCCAATTAATGATTTAAATATTTAAATATTTGGTGTTGTGTGTAAGTTTAGGCGACTTTATGATGGGCGCCATGCCCGAGGTTTGAATATGAACACAGAACGTGGGTAGGAAATCAGTTACGAACGGACAACCTGTTGCGACAGGCGGTGCACGTAGACTGAATTTTGTTAACTAATTCACTTAATTGAGTTTTAAAGTACCTAACTAAAACTATTATTATGTCCTCTGTACATAGTGATTATTTCACGAGGTGTCTCGCATTCACGTAAACTTAAATTTAAACAATTACAATTATCTATGAGAATTTTACTAACCTAACTATTTTATGCTTACTACTAACAAAAACTATAATTTCACTATTTTGATTAAAATTATTTTATAAGATGTAAAACCATGTATCTCAAAATTAGTAACACAATTATTTATCCAACATTCAGTTAGTACCTACTATACAGTCAAAAAGATTTAAGTTATTATTTAACATAATTAGAATTTGGTCAACATTTTTAGTAATTGATCTAATATTTAAATGAAATCATATACTTTATCTAATTCATCTATAATACCAGGCATTAACAATAATTAATATACTTACAACTAATAATCGCGATATCGTACTTATATTATTTCATTTAAATCTTTTTCGTCGTTGATCCTTATGACTTTGGTGTTATGGTTATCATCTTTCCGTATCAAGGTATAAGTTCCACTAATCCATACATTTTTGTAGTTTTTATCTTTTGTCATTGACTTTGATCTTCCCAGTAGTAATCATCTGTATTTTGTCAAGTGGTTATTTATATAAGTTTTCGACGTGGGCCAGTCACTTTGGTATTAATTAGCCGTCCATTTATTTTTCTTTGCTGCTATACCAAACTGGTTTTTGGCATTTGTATCAGATAACCAAGCAATTATTTTGGTATCTATGGTATTGAACTCTTCAAATTTATTACTCATATACTATACGGGTTCAGTTAATTTCTGGATATCATTAGTCTTATCCATAATATACAGAGTGTTAATGATAATTATAGTCATCATTAACACTCTGTATATCTCCTTTTTTATTCCCCCGGTTAAGTTTGCACTCGTTGCAGTCCCATCTGTTCTTCGTATTGTTCGTCATTGTACCGAATCCATTTTCAGTGATACCTTGACAATAATAATGCAATTTATACAAGTAGAGCAAGTTATTTCATCTACCTTAATAAGTGTTTTTTTACATTTTTCGCATTTTTAATAACTATAACTATAAACACAATATATATTAACACAATACGTTGGCGATCGCTGCGCACAACTTCACTCGACCAGCGCGGCTGGTAAACTACCATAAATAATGATTATAGTTATTTTGTAGACATTTTATAATATTAATTCAACTTGTAGGCTACCGTATTATTAATAATAATAAGTAATAACAATATAAGTATAATATAAAATATCCTAGACTGACAAACTGTCTCCGCTCAGAATCGTTTTTCGTATACAATGATATTATATCATTGAATTTAAATTTAATTCCATCCATTATACAGTGACCCACTTGTAACCTACTGTACAACAGACTGACATCCAGTTGCCCACATTTTTACTTTGAAATATTAATATAATAAGTTATGTTTATTTTTCATAATTATACCTTTACATTTTTGTGTTTGTTCTAAATATAATAGTATACCTAGTCCTAATAGCATAGTTATGATAGAATTCTTCTGTTTAAAATGCATACCATATGTATGTGATATTATACATAATACATATGTGCCTTAGTTATATTAAATATATTTCAATATTTAATTTAAAATACATCTATATACATATAGGGGACCGCCCCTATTCACTCATCAACGCCCAGACCAAACCACTGGGTCTAGAGACTTGACATTTTGGACAGAGGTTCCTTAAGCAATGTAGGGGTGCGCTAAAAAAGGATTTTTCAAAACTCAACCCCTAAAGGGGAAAATAATGGGTTGTAAGAATACAACAATGTGGCGGAGGAATCTGGCTCTGGGTTGGGCTTCGCTTTAAAGGCGATAGAGTATTCAGCTGGTACTGGACCTCTAATGGGGACTCAGCAGCGGTCCGACTGGAGGCCTTTATGGGATTCCTGGATGGTCTTGAATACGCTATACGCCAGGGGGAAAGAGAGCATGAAACTCTCCTAGTTGCAGGTGATTACAACGCTAAATCCACATACTGTAAGCTTAAGTCTTAGTACTAAGAACGTTGGTAATCCCTCTAAATTTCAGAGAGGGGCGTCCACTTTGGTTATCGACCTAACTTTCTCCAGCCCTGGTCCATACGAGGTTGTGGACTGGGAGGTCCTGGACGACTACTCTGGTAGCAAACACAATTAAATCGCATTCAACCTCATCCCCTACTTCCGAACCCTTAACGATGCCGCTTCTATGGGACAGGGCGACCATCTTTGATGGCCTTCACGTAAGCTTGACCATGCTGCAATCTCTAGCAAGGTGGATGAGGGACCACCGCTCATGGATGAGTCTGTATCAGCGGATGGAGCGGTGTGGGTTCTAAATGACTACCTGGTCATCGCCTGTGATGCCTGCATGCCCAAAAGAGTCTACGGAGTCCACAAACGAAAACCAGTTCACTGGTAGAATCAGGAGATTACCAACCTAAGAGCCGAATGCATCAGGAGTATGCGCATTTATCTTAGGGTGGTGAAAAGGCAAGGGCCGGATGGTAGCACAGCTGAAAGAACTGCCTTCAGTGAAGCTTGCATGGCATTATACGCCTTGATCCGCAAATCTCAAAAGCTAAGTTGGTCCGCGCTTTGCTCATCAGTTGATAACGATATGTGGGGTATGCCTTATAGAATTGTTATAGGGTGGCTGGGCAGACAGCCTCCAGGTAAAGCGGCTATAGGAGTGAAAAATAGATTGCGGATCACCTTTTTCCTCCTAGGCCAATCACTGATTGAAAATGCATGCCGTTAGGCCGTAAAATAGATCCCATCTACGCACTCGCTACCTCTGATGATAATAACGTAAATCCTGACAATGAGTGCCCCCTTATCTCCACTTAGGAGATTAGGATAGCAGTTTCCTGACTGTTAAGGGATAAAGCGACGGAGCTGGATGGGATTCCTAATAACCAGCTTTCGCCGATTGGGAATAATTCTCCTGATATACTCACTAAAATGTACAACCAATGTTTACGAGAATCAGATTTTCTGGTTAGGTGAAAACGGGCCAGACTTTTACTTCAACATAAAGTACTGGACAAGCCAGTCACTAATCCGTCTAGCTTTCAGCCTCTTTGCATATTAGACTCCGTGGGTAAGTCTAATATCTCCGTGGGTAAGGTGTTTGCGAGGATTCTCTTACTAAGACTAAATGAACACCTTGACAAGACGAAGATGAGCGGACTCAGTATCAACCTGTTTGGTTTCTGGAGAGGTTGTTCCACTGAGGATGCTATCAACAAGGTTCTTGATTGGGCCACTTGGGCTAATCATGGTCCCTCGCGAAAGGAGGAACTATGCGTCTTGGTGGCACTCGATGTTCAAAATGCCTTCACTCCACGCCATGGAATCACGTGGATGAGGCACTTCGACGGAGAGGGGTCTTACGTTACCTAGTGAACATTTGGGGAAGGGAGGACCACGAGGGGAGGAGCACCATTAGGCCGGTCACAGGAGGTGTCCCGCAGGGGTCGGTCCTTGGGCTTACACTGTGGAACGTGTTCTATGATGACATCCTCAGGATGGATGTACTGGAAGGGGTTTAGCTGGTCGGGTTTTCAGATGACCTAGCTCTACTTGCAGCTGCACAGACATCGGATGTTCTGGTTAGTGCGGTAAACCCCACACTAGAAGTCATTGATGCGTGGATGGGAGACTATGGACTTCAACTAGCACAACACAATACTGAGGCCATCATGTTGACAAAGAAGTGGGCGTACCGGGATCCGGTGTTCTTAATAGGAGGACGCCCAGTATCTTTACTAAAGAAGGTGCGATATCTAGGACTTCATCTTGACCCGCACTTAACCTTTAGTGGTCACTTTAAGACCGTCTCGGTTAAGGCGTTTAAGGCTTCTGTGGCTTAAGGCAGCTTATGCCTAACCTCGGAGGGCCTTCTCAATCCAAGAGAGCGCTGTTAATGTCAGCGGTGAACAGCAGGCTGCTGTACGCCTCATCGACATGGGCAGAAAGAGCAATATAGTACGCTATTTGTCAGAACCTTAGGATTCAGCCCCAGAGGTTTGCGGCACTTAGAGTAACAAGGGCGTACCACACCGTCTTTGCTGAGGCAGCCTTATTCCTCGTGGGAACTCTTCCGGGTGATCTTCTCGCTTTGGAACGCAAAGGATTTCGGAGTAAAATGGACGACCCAGATAGAGTGGGCTCTAAGGATGAGATCCGAAAAGAGGAGCGCGATATCCTGCTCACTGACTGGTCCGGTAGGTGGTGGCCGGACTTAATAAGATAGGTGAAAAGACACCCTAAAGACCTCACGTTCCACGTAACTTAGGCTCTTACGGGACATATATGCTTCAGGTACTATTTTCATCGGAGGAAGCGTGCCTCCGACGCGGCTTGCCCCTACTGCTCACACCCAATGGTTACTGCTGAACACACAATTTTTGAATGTCTTCACTGGGAATTAGGGGGAATAAAAATTCGGGATGATCAACTATGATTTCAATACTATTTTAGGTACTCTGTATAAACATTTTTTTGAACTTCAAAGACATACTAATAATATAGTGTTATAGGTTTTATTTTATCACCCACCTCGCTGTGTCTGCAGTCTACCACAGGTAGTTTGCCTACCTGATAATATACTGTTCACATAACCATATTCGAGTCTCACAAGATGGGCGGATGGCTAAAAATTAAAATATAATATGATTTTACTTCCATATGCACGGCGAATTATACCCAAAAGGAGTTAATTAATCAAACATTTTTCCTGGGCAACATATATTAATAAATGTTAAGCATATTATTAATTTCTGATGTTTTTTTATTTATTTATTATCAGTACGATTTATTCCTATACAATTTAATAATTGATGTATTGAGTTAGGTAAATAATTGAATTGTTCTAGTTATACCTAAGTAATATATATTTTTAAATATTTATTATGGTGTCCAACAGCTTTTTTTTATTGTTAAAGATCATATCTGGTTATCGATTTTTTTTTAGGTAAATATTCAAATAATTTTAACATCTAAGACTTACTCATCGCTCATTGGAGTGCCTCTACTATTTTTTTCTATGCCAAGCGCTGGCTATAAATATTGACACTCAATGTTATTTAAATCAACACGGCACAGTTGTGTAATAATTACATAGTTCAACCATTTAAATAAGTTTAAATTGTAATTTTTACTAAAATTAAAAATTAAAACTAATAATAAAACATAAAAAGGTACATACTAGGTATATACTTAGCTAAAAAATGTCAAGATATAAATTAACAAGAATCTTTTGTAATCATAGTGAAATACTGAAATAGATACAACAATGAATTATATATTGATTCTGTAATTGTGAAAAGTAGATAGGTACTTCATAGGTTTTTGAAATTAATAGAACTAGTAAACTTATTTAATTTATAAAAGAAGTCTTAGAAACTTGATTGGTCCAGTAAGGACCTATATACTTAAAAATAGGTGTATAGATAATATAATAGGTACCCACCCTACATATACTTATGGATGGGACAATATAAGGATAACAAAAACAAATATATACCGTGTGTATTTATAGGCATTAGAAAGATAAATATAGGTACTTAAAATACGATAATTTACTTCCTATAAATATATTCTAAATTATACATATATAATTAATATATTATGTATAATAACATTAATACTTATTTGGCGTTATCTCAGACTAGAATATTACTGAGGCTATAATATATACGTATATTTCGAAGAAAATTATATGGTATAATATAGTAGGACAATTGTTAATAATTATCTAATAATATAATATTTAATTTTTTTAAATTAGAGTAAATGATTTGAAGATAAAATCAAATATATAATATGGGAATAGATTCTTTGAAAAATATAATATAATATATAATACGTCTACGCGTCACATTGACAATAATATAATAATATGAGGGACTGTTGTAGGGGAAATCATTATAATATAATATAATATAATATATATGTATGTATATATTATAATAATAGATTAATAATTGTATATGTTTGTAAACGACAATCGCGGTATTCCCTTAGTGATTATTTCATTGGTGTCTTAATTTCAGCTTCTTTAAATCTAATATGCGCTCTGCTTCTGTGGTGATGCGCTAGTGTCGGGTCCAGCTATGGTGTGCGCTTTCTTGACGATTGCCAGTTTGGAATGGGGATCTCGGACCGACAGTTGGCTGTACGGCGGTTCCCGGGTCCCGTGCAGCATCAGGGTCCATTCCTTCAGGAAACCCGTGTGCACTGTATCGTAATCGTCATCCTCTCCCTCTTCTCCGCCCGAATCTCGGTCTGCGTTTGCTGTCAAATCACTGTTAGCTGCCAACGTAGAGTCCGCTCTAGACGCCTGCCCATTGTTCGTCTGTGTCCCGCCTTGTTGGGAAAACCGATTCGGTGTATTGAATTTCGCCTGCATCGTACAACATAAAATTAACGGCCAATTATTTATATGACTATGCGTGTTCGTATAACAATAATTAATATATACATAAATTTAAAATTTAAAATTTTTTATGCCACCAAGACTTAAAGAGCGTATTTGAGAAGCCTATAGGTGGTCCATTCGTCCTACTACAGTAGGTATCAGGGCCTGATTTAGGCATTTTGTGGCCTTAGGCGAAATAAAAAACGTGGTCCCTTGGCAACAGTAGTATTTATACCCCCCTTCACCAACGAGTTGTATAAAACAAAATAATAATTTATATCAATTTAGTATTTAGTATTTACTTATACATTTTCACAAACATAATTATAATGTTATACATTTTTTATCTCTACAGGCTACAGATTTCTTGTACCTATTATTTATTAATTATTATATATATATACCGGGTGATTTTTTTATCATGGAACACTCATTATTTCAAAAAATGTAAACTTTTTTGAAAATATTTTTTTACATAGTTTCAAGTCGCTTGTAAAACAATGTTTTTCTTAAAAAATTATATTTTTAAATATTTTTTATCCTTATAATTTTTTAAGTTTTTTACTTTTTTGAACGACAACATTGTGATTTAATTTTATATTCCAAAGCAGAATATTTTTTTAAGTATTTTGA
>NC_042493.1:85239908-85256736 GCF_005508785.2 Acyrthosiphon pisum | reverse complement strand
TAAAAAAATATTTTCAAAAAAGTTTACACTTTTTGAAATAGTGAGTGTTCCATGATAAAAAAATCACCCGGTATATATATATATTTATTATTGATATTGAAAACAAAATTAAACATTTATTTTTTTTATATTATTTATTAACTGTAATAAATAACACATGTTTATATTTATAATAGAAATAATGAATAAGCTATTTTATAATATTACTTTATTTGCTTTTTTTAAAGCAAATTCATTTATTATGTCATCGAAGTTTAAAAATGATGTAAGATCGCTTTCTATTGATAGTAAACCTAAGTTATCAATTATTTCTTATTAAAAATAGACTTTTATTTATTTTCATTTACATTTTACGCTGATAAGGAATAATTAATTATTTTTTTTGAAATATTATATGTTTCTTATATTTATTTTATACGATAAAAGTAGAACTCAAAAAAAAATAATGTTCAAAAAAATCTGAGGCCCTCTAATAACGGAGCCCATAGGCAGTTGTCTATCCTGCCTTATGGTAAATATGGTCCTGGTAGGTATACGTGACTGCAACCCGGTTGAGCTGCACAGATGCAATCAAACAGAAGGGAAAAAATGCCAAAATACGACACAATAATAATATTAACCACACGTTTATTTATCGAAATAAATTCTTATAGGATTAAAAGAATATTTGATATCATGGTATAATATATCAATATATGTTATAATAACTACCTATATTAGGTATATAATACTATATCGTCCATAATTCAATATAATATAATCGTCAGTGTTTCTGTACATTGCATAATAATGTGTTTAAGTCAGTTGCGTATTAAGAATTTTGGCACTCCTTGTCTTCTAAAAAATAGGCGAGATATTACATTAAATCATATAATATAATAGGTAAGTACTTAATTACCTATATATTATTCAAAACATTCCTAAATATATAAATATTTCAAATTGATTTCTTTTTATAAGCATTTCAAGTTCAAATTTCGACAACAATTGTCAAAACTACAACTAAACACGTCAAATTCTAAAATATTTTGTATTTAAAAATGTATAAAAACTTCAATTTTTTAGTCGAGGCTTGAAAATGTATTTTTAAAGATTTATATAAACATATTTAAAGTAAAATAATTTTGTATAATTATTATTTACCTCGAGTATCCATTCGCCCCACGGATATTCACCCCATGTATGCGTTGTCATAAATGGCCATTTTGTAAATCCATCTCTTCGGTCGTCATCATTAGGTCTTCTACTTAATATCATCGATCTATAAATATACACACATATTAAAAATGTACCATTATTTCTTATAAGTTATTATTATGTACGTAAAAATGTTAAATTGATACATTTATCGGATATCCTGTATCATAGGCGCAAATAGCATTTGGGATTTGGGAGGAGGGGGCTAAAGTCTTACTTTGATAATATTAAATAAGCTTAAAACAAAATGTAGGAAATGTTTGGGAGGGATATGGACATTTTTGGGGTAGCTTATCCCATAAATCCCCCCCCCCCTATTTTAACCTATGCCTTGTATAAATATATATTGGTACCTAGGTTAACATTTTTAATTTTTTAAATATGTGTAAATTGAAAATTTGTTCAATATTTCTGCAGTTGCCTTAGTTGACCAACAGTGTTTTGAATATGCAAGTACTGTATTGTAGTTACTATACCTATATAGAATTTTAGTATAAACCAAATATTTGATACCTATCTTGTACATTTTAGAATTAGTGTATTTAATAATTATTATCGTTGATTATAAATATTATGATTATAATAAATGCTATTATTATTCCTTAGTTCCCTACGGCCTACGTGCATTATCAATATGATATATTTTAGTTATTAGGAGTATTACATACACATAAAATATTATAAACGGACATTTTGTAATACTAAGAAATGAAAAATAATAATTTCAAGATAGTTGATTTTTATTTATAAATTATTTAAATTATTTATATGCCAGTTACCTACCTAATTTGGTAAATTTTTTTATAATTATATCTTCGACAGATCGTTGATTAATTAAATACCTTGTGCCCATCGGAGATGTCAAAAAAAGTTCAACGTCACCACGTCTTGAAGCATTGAGTGTGATTACAGCTTGTACGTGTTCGAGGTATTTGACATGGGTATCGGTGTCACGGCATGCATCAGTATTCAATTTCAATATAATGCCTGACTTAGTTGTAAATTTCCTTTAATAAAATAATATTTTAATATTTGACTTGACCAACTACTTTGCTAAACGTAATTAATTAAAGGCGAGAATTAAACACCCTGTACTTACTTGATAAATGGTTTTTCCAGGGATGGTAAACGTTTTTAAAAAACATTTTAAACGGAAAAAAACAAAAAACGAAAACAACTAATAAAACGAAAACGAAAAAAAAAACAAAAATCGAAAACTATAAATAAAACAAAAACAAAAAAACAATTGAAAACGATAACAAAAAATCCCAAAAACCAAAAAAAATTTAATAACAAAATCGAAAACGAAAATAAATTATAATATCACACATTATTAGAATATTTAAACAAAAAAAAATTTTGAAAAAACTTTCACTTGTCTTTAACTTTTAATCTTTAACTTTAAAAATATTTTAATTTGAAATTAAAAATGTTGAGTCCTCTAATTTTGATTTAAAATTTAAATATTAAAAATAATTCATTTTTATTTTTTACTTTTAAGTTCATTTCTATATTGCGCGTTACTATTATAACTTAAAAGTTAAGTTTTATAAGTTATAACTTATAAGATTATAATATATACAATATATATAATATAAATTGTTTTTGATTAACGTTTTTAAAAACGTTATTTTCCTATTGTTTCCAAATAACGTTTTTGATAATATTGTTTATATATATATATATAATAATTAATTTTAATTTTCAACTTTTAAGTGCATTTCTATATTGCGCGTTACTATTAAAACTTTTTTTTTTAAATTTTACACAATAATATATACAATCTGTACATTTATGCACAATTAGCATATTTGATAAAGGTTAAAATACATATGAAATACGTGATAAGAAGCCATCCACTAGTGGCACTTGACTGAATGTTGTATGAATCTAACTATATATTATATATACTGATTTTTTTTTTTAATTTCTTTTTTTCATCTTTCATATTAGAAAGTTCCCTAACAAGTAACGACACCAGCTCCTTTTTTAACGACGCCTGGGATAGCCAGGTAATGTTTGGGTGGATAGCCGGATAGGTTTTTAATGAGTGGGTTTTGGTATGTTTGTAGACGGGCATGAAAGATTTTGTAGAAGCGTGTAGCTTCAAACTATTATAACTTAAAAGTTAAAAGTTATAAGTTATAAGAATATAATATAAAAAAAAATATATTATCAAAAACGTTATTTGGAAACAATAGGAAAATAACGTTTTTAAAAACATTAATCAAAAACAATATAGAAATATGACGTTTTTAAAAACGTTAATCAAAAACAATATAGAAACATAACGTTTTAAAAAACGTTAATCAAAAACGTTTTCCATCTCTGGGTTTTTCTATTAACTTATTAATTATTACTAAAAAATAATAATTTCTTATAATACGTGTATCATATAAGTAGATATATATATTAACAAATTAATATATTCATATATAAATATATCATCATTGTTGAATTTAAAATTTAAAATAATACAACTCGAATAAAATTTGTTATTTGACAATTTGGCCTAATAAATTAATAACATATTAAGGTAATTAATTACTAATTACTAAAAAATAAGTATACATACATTTAATTTAATATGCACCTTGATAAGTAGCTGTATCAAAAACAGTATAATATCAACCTACTCTTTTATATGTATTACTCCTTAAGTTCCTAAATCTTATAAAACTAATTGTTTAAGTTCTAACTGAATATATAAATGCGATAAATAAGAAACAAAATTTACAAACATTGGCGTAGGTTGTATTGTTGAGACTATGTATATTGTATAACAAAATTACAATATGATTACCTGATATTCGTATGTGATCCTCCTTGACAATGATATCTAGCGGGTACAGTATGCCACTGTCGGGCAAGTGAGACCATACCTCCAGCATCAAGCACCCCAAATCCAAACAAATGATTAAATTCCAAGCCCACACCGTTCATTGTCCACTGAAATCTACGTTTGGCGTCAAATAAAGAATTTCGTTTTGAAGTCAATACGGTCAAGTGTTGTATATCTCTCCAAGTCAAATCTGGGCTGTTAAATATTTGTAGGTACAATACAATAATTAATCATCAAAATCAAAATATTATAAACATAAATAAACGCAATAATTATAAATTTCATTGGATAAATTTTAATCAAAATTCATTGGATATATTATAATTATTGAGATTAAAGTACCTAGTACATAATATAATAATACTATATTAGAATAGAATATACATACTTTGCTTCCAGGGCTAAAGCGAACACGCCTGCAGCTTCCGGTGCAGCAGCTGATGTTCCACTGTGAGATTTAGTACATTTACCATACAAATCTGTAGTCGCCTAAAAAACGTTAAGACGTAGGTACCAATATAGTATATAAATAACATAATATATAGATTTTACAACTTGATTTTAATTTTTAATAATTATTTATTGTACCTATTCAGTTTACATTATACATGCTGAAATACTGCAAATAATCATGATAATTTAGTAAAATATTAAGATTTTATATTAATATTTGCCTCTTTTATTATGTGTATAAGAATTATTTAATTAAAGTAATTATCTATAAACATTAAACAATTGTCTGTAAGCAATACACATTTATAGTGATTGTAACTTAACTTGTATATTATTATCCATGACTATAATATTAAAGATTCTTGTTTTATGATTCATAAACAGAATACTTACTACTCCAGTATTGGGATCTTTGGCGCCATTGCTGAAAGTTGATGCCAGTGTGCTTGAACAACTCTCGTCATAATGAGCATTCTGTCCATCGTTTATAGCTGAATTTATCGATATCGTCCACATGCTAGCGGCATATCCATCACAGTTGCAGTCATCAGCCTCCCCACCATCACCGCTAGCCCACACGTATATATTACCCTTCCCACGACGACCCTTAAAAATACACTTATTCTTAAATATCTTTATTGTAGTAATTAGAAAAAATGATTAAAAATCAATACCTAGCAAATATATAATATGTGACTTGGTAGAATTTATTAAAACATTTAAAAAGTTACATTTAATAATATGATCTTGCCAATAGAATGAAAATACAAATACATTTTTTAGATTCTGAGCGAAGTGATGAATGTATTGATTTAACAATGATGTGTGTTTTTTTTTTAAATTTTTAAATTTTTTTTGTGTCTGTCATCCCCTTTTAGGACAGTAAAAATGCTCAGATTTTCTTCAATAGTATCTTTTCTGATAGGAAAGTGAATCTAGTTGGTACTTTGGGAGGGTGGGGGGGGGGTCAAAAGTAAAAATTTTCTTGTAGTTTTCAAAAGCGCCGTGAAAAACAAAAGAAAAATCAAGGAAAAACGGGAATTTTCATGCAAAATCTGTTTTCGAAAAAATCGATTTTAGTTTTTGGTGCAACTCTAAAACAAGTGACTGTAGGTACATGACATTTTGAATGAATGTTTATATTAGCATTTTCTATACACCATAACATTTTCCAAATATTATGACTTATTTTGAGCTGTTTACGGAATTTTCAGTTTCCATTTTAGATTCTGAGCGGAGCGACTGAGTTATTGTTTTTACAATGGTGTTTATTTTTTTTTATTTTTCTTTTTATATCCTGTATACAAAATTTCTTCCAGAAGGAGTGTTTCGATTTCAACATATAGTACTTTATCTTTTAGCAAATTGGATCAAGATGGTACTTTAAAGAGGTCATTTTTCGATTTTCTCAAAAGTTATTTAATGCCACTGGAAAAACCACCGAAAAATTACGAAAAAACGCTAAAAATGGGATTTTAATTTCTAACGCTTTGTTTATCACAATAGAAACGAATAAAAAATTGTAATATTTTAATATTAGTTCAACTTGATTACCTACATGATAAAATAAATAGGTAATAACAATATAAAATATCCAGACTGACAAACCGTCTCCGCTCAGAATCATTTTTCTTATACAATGATATTATATTATTGAATTCAAATTTAATACAACCATTATACAATGACCCACTTGTAATCTACTGTACAGCAGAACGACATCCACTTACCTGCTTTTTTTAGTTTTTTACTAGACATAATAAAAACATAATTTCACAGTATTACATTAATAATTGTAAACTTTATATAGTAACTACTTTTAAAAACTTGGGTATTACTTTTTCAAAAGATCTAACGCTTACTGAACATATCAACATAACATGTAATAAAGCACTCCGTGTTTTTGGATTTTTAAAACGTAATTGTTGGGAGCCCAACGACCTTACATGCTTACGAGTCCTTTATTCTTCACTTGTACGGTCTATCCTTGAATACGGGTCTTTGATTTGGAATATTAATTAAAATTACTTTAATAAAAGATTAGGAAAAGTTCAGAACAGATTCCTACGTATGTTGGCACATAAATGTCATGAATGTAACAATTTTTAAAGTTAATTTACATTTATAATATAATTTCTATATGCTTACACCAGTGGCGTATTTACGGGTGGGGGGGTGTATGGGGGATAGATCCCCCCATTTACTTTTTTTTTTTGTAAAGTTAAGTTTACTTATTTTCTATATTTCTCAATATGATACTACTTTTAAGTTTTAAATAGGTATATCTGAAAAACATATACCTCTATGGTGGTATGGTATACTGTATTTTTGAATTTTCTGTGAATTATTTTTCATGCATGAGTGTTTATAATAAACCCGATAAATGGTCGGTAAATAAAACAAAATTACCATGAAGACTGTAGATTTACCATAGGGCATGGGTTTATTTTTAGTGACTGAAAACATTGTATTCACCTCTGTGTTACATGTTTTAGATGTTTGTGATAAAGAGTTTTATCCAAATATTCATGGATTCTTGAAAATATTTTGTACTTTGCCTGTATCAACTGCTATACAATTGAACGATGTTTTTCAAGTTTTTATTAAGTATTAAATAATACTTAATGAATAGTATGACAGAAGTAAATATTTTATCAATTTTCCTATCTAATATTGAATAATAACTATAAATTAATGAGTAATTATTATATACTTTGTTTATTATAGCCGACTTAGCCAATTAGGGCCTTAGGGTTTTACAATCATAGTTTAAACCTCGGTTCAGGGAACCACACCGAAACCGTTATTTAAATACATTTTAATACCGAAACTTCACCGGAACCCTTATTTAAATTAATTTGAAAAACAGAACCTTACTGGGACCAATACTTTTACTTGACACATTTTTTTACATAAGTAAAAAACCAAATCAGGTCACAATTTTTTTATTTTTTAAGAACCGAATATGAACCGAAACCGAAATTTTAGCTTTACTAGAAACCGAATAGGAACCGGAACCATAAAAATCATCAAGGTTCCAGTCTCTGACTCGGTTACGCTTAACCAACTGATTTTACCAGTCGAATTCCGTGGTTCAACATTAGTTTAACTATTGTAATACGGACCCTTAATGTGTTGGCTTTATTTGCATGTCACCAATCAATACAATAATCATGCCAGATAAGGTTATCGATGAACTGAGCATCCAAAAAAATAGAAAACGGGATTTTGTATTATAAAGCTATTTTTTTTGTTTATCGTATTAAAAACGGGATTTTTAGTATGAATTTATAATAAATGCTATTAGGTATTATACAATTTGTGTTAATTCTTATTTCACCTTGATCCACACTAATCTCAATAGGTTAGGGGATTTTAAAAATGTATATTATATTCGTATTCATTGAGTGTATCTATTATTATATATTTTATCCCCCTCCCTATCAAAATTCCTAAATACGCCACTGGCTTACACATATACCTATATAGTATTATAATGTTTATTTTTACACTAACTTATCTGCTTAAATAATATATTTATATATGTTTATATTATTTAGTTTTATCTATGTATGACTCACTTCATTAACGCCACGGACTATAGCTCGCATAGTAGCGTTACGAGGCCCGTCTACTGTTCGCCCATCATCTGTAGGTCCCCAAGAGGCGCTGTAAATATCAATCAAATCTGGTTCGTGGCCCATACTATTGGCTTCGATAAGATCCGTCATGTACGGTTGATCGAGCATCCGGATCCCTGCAGCGATAGGATATATTATATAAGCAATATCTATAGTTTATTAAACAAGAACTAGTTGAATCAGTAACTATTTAGTATTTTACCATATACAACATGTGAGAATATCACAACGTTAACTCATCAACTTGAAAACGTACAATATGTTTAGAAACTTTTCCCCCCACAATCAACACCATAGGTACGCAACATGTATAGATATATAAAAAAAATACAATATACCCACACATTACATTACGTATTGCTGTAGGTATTGATTGTTCTATATAAACCCAACAAATCCAAGTACTTACCAGCGATTTTCGAGTCATATGCCACACCAGTACCACATACACCATTATCACGTGCAGCTGCCACTTCCCCGGCACACCGTGTACCATGGCTGTTGAACCAATCATCGGTATACCTAGGATATGGGTATGGATCATTTGAACTGAAATCGTAGCTAGCTCGTGCGTTCTAAACGATATAATATTAATGAAATTAGTAGCAGAACATAAGATATGATTTGGAATTGTTGAAAATAGGTGACAGGTATTTTACGGTAGGGACAGTAACAAACAGTTGTACATTTTTGCATAAATTCCATTTAATATTTTATTTTACATGCTAGGTCAATTATTTTGATACTACTCACGTAATTATATTTTAGATCTTCGTGTGTATAATCCACTCCTGTATATACAAAAGAACAAAAACTCATCAACTAGGTATTTGACAGTTTTATGATTAGATTTAAGTTAACATTAAATTACTCAACAGATTTATATACAACAGTATTACATTAGAAAAATTAGATAGTGTATTATTGCATGTATAAATTATAATGTAAATCAGAAATTAAACTTAAATTAAATGAAAAGTTTTTATTTGTGATCATATCAAATTAAAATTTGTTGAAAGTTATAAGTACGATAGTAGTTTGTCTACCTAATAATGTTAGTGTACCTAACACTGTAAGTGTGTAAAATATTCCCAATTTTTATGAAGTATACAATTATTATAAATTGACTTTATTACATAAGTTTTTTTGAATATATTTTAATTTTGGTTTGAAATATTTCTAAAATATACTATGTATATATATATAGATAAATAGATAGGAATGTGTAATATTCATGAGAGAGTTATGTATCAAAAATCCAAAACTAACATAATAAAGTGGAATCTATTTTCAGATCAGAAATTTCTTCTAGAAATTGAACTTTCAATGGTCAAGATTTATTTAAATAAAAATAAATTTTTTGTAGAATATCCAATATTCATATTCTACATTTTTTTTTCATGAGCTAATTTAGAAACTAAGACATCTTCTTACCGTCATCCATTATAGCTGTAGTTACGTTCTTGCCTGATACCCCTTGAGCCCAAGCGGCTCGAACATTTAAATCCAATTTTGGTTTACCACCGTTTTGTCCTGTATTTCTCAGATACCATTGCTCCTTGAATAATGGATCCATTGGTAACTTACCATAACGATCCAGATCTTCATCGATTTCAATTGGCTTAACAGGATATTGTCTATATTGACTTGCAATAAATTCATCTCTATTCAAGTATAAAGATGGGATATATGGTTTATACCCACGTTTCACTCTCTTGAATCCTGGTTGCTGATGAACAGATTTAACCTGAAAATGTTTATATATATTTGTTTAAATGTACTGCAGTTATTTTCAATATTAATACTTTTAAAAAATGAGTGTCATTTCAAAGTTTTTAAAAGTGTATGTTAATTATATTATAATATTGTAAAGAAACAAACACTATTTTCTTCAAACTCGGTGAAAGTGTTGTTTGATCTTAGATACATGTTTTGATATTTTGTATCTAGAAGAGTAGAAGACTGCTATATTATTGCAAAGCTATTTTTTAATGTGTAGCTTGTTTCTAGAAAGTAAAAACTACTAGCTGTATTGCATGGCGTTGCTCGGGGATAAATAAAATTAAGAAGGCCAGAAGGACAAACCTGCGGTGGATAGATAATAACTATAATAACAAAATGTAACAGTAACATTTTTGCCAGCAGAAATAAACGAATATGCAGTTATGATTTTAATATTATTAATATTATTATTGATATAGAATATTTTATTGAAGTCACCCCAAAATAACTGGTTAAATTTATTATCTTAACCTCACACGAATACTCAAAATCGGTCGAATATATTTTTAATTCTATAAGCCCAGCAATACACATTGCCTCCAATATACAAGGTGTAATAGGAACATCTGAGAAATAAAATAACTTTAAATCAAATTAATCAATATTTAAAAAAAAATTAATATTGTTTATAGACGTACGCGCTACAAGTACGGTATACAATTGTGTTATTTTATTTTTTTAAACTGTTAATTAAGAATTATAAATGTTATATATTTTTTGGTAAAGTTCAAAATAACCAATTTGTAAATCTTATATACTTGGGTAATTTTAAAGAAAATTTTTATGTTATAAACGTTTATTTAAGTCTAGGTAGTTAATATTTTAAATATAATTTTTTTTTTTTTTTTTGAGTAAATTTATTTGAATGCTTACAACTTTTTTCAACATAATATTTTTCGAAATTTTCACAAGTAAATCGTAAACCACTTACATACCATCCACATATTTTTCAAAATTATTTTCTTACTTTTATAACTTAACGTATCAATTTTACATTCATATATAAAATACTAAATATAGCCGAAATGACAAAATTTAATACTGCAAATTATATCCAATCATAATAAGTATTAACAACTATATTGTACTAGCTTAGGGGTCGGCAACCTTTTTTGACGGAAGAGCCAAAAGTTACAATACCTATACACAATTGAGCCACTAAAATTATTCGTATTTTTTTTAATTTGAATAGCTATATTTTACTGATTTTAATATATTACATGTGTAAAAATAATTTATTTCCAAATCGTCTTCTTTTCTAAGTTGAAACAATGAGCGAAAAAACAAAATATAGTGACGATACAGGCATTAAATTAACACATATGCGTAACGTCATCCACGCCGTGTACGGACTGATTGACGACGAGTTTTCGGCATTTATGTCAATTCGTCGAGCAAAATAAGTCGTAAAATGTATCGTATTTGTTTGGACTTTGTTCGCATTGTTAACTCATCGTATGACTAATTAGTTGTAACGTTATTGTATTAGTTATCGGTTTTAACGGCATGTACTATAATAAACATTTTACTACAATAGCCTGTCTGTGCTACTATCAAGTTATTGTTGTTGTGTATTATTCACGATTATATATTTAATCCTAGTATTATTTCATATTTCCAAAAGCAACAAAAATAATATAATGTTTTTTATATTATAAAATATTGTTTTTGAACATACAATATTAATTTTGTATGTGGAACTGGAGAGCCGCTACTTAAGATCGAAAGAGCCACATGTGGCTCGCGTGCCGCAGGTTGCCGACCCCTGTACTAGCTGATTCAATGCACTTCGTTTCCCCTTAAATGTACCAACTCTGTTGACTCAAACTTTGTTCAATTCGTTATTTAATATTCAGTGTATGGTGTTCAAAATGTATCTTAACTTTTCTGTTGCCTAGAATAAAATTCTGATTCGCAGCATTGTATTATCATGTAAGCAATCTACCTGCGGTAGATCGCGGACCCCGTGCTGTTTTACGTAAGTGAATGATTTAACTCTAAAGTATCAAAGTTATACTAAGTTTGTCGTTTTAAGTTAATTCCACCTACCGTGGATTAATATAATCAATTAATACAAAATCCTAACCTAACCTAACTGTACTAAAATCCGATGAGTAAAAAAAACGAAGTTTAACCCTTTTTAATTTAGCCCATTTTCTTTCCAGAAGTCTAATCTACCCACAAACATTCATCTAACTATATAAATTTGAAATGAAAATGAGGTAGATCGCGGACCCCGTACTTTTTGTACGTAACTTTATAATTTAACTCTAAAGTATCAAAGTTATACCAAGTATGTCACAGAACTCCTCCTAAACGGCTGCACTAATTATGAATGTCATTGTGAATGCAAGTCTATCGACCAATATTTCATCCTCGTCCATGAAGATGGTGGCATTGTTTTATGTATACGTAACTTATATGTGAGTATAATACGCTCAATATTTACGTAATAGCGATACATAATATCAAATCACAGCGTACAAAAAATTGATATTGAATGAATGCAATGATTTCACGGCAACCAATAATTATTATTACAATAGTTTTAAAACCCATGGCAACCATTTATAAACAAAAATTTCCACAGTAAACCTCTAAATCCCCGTTTGAGCACATTCCCTGGTTGGACCCAGGGGGATGATTTGTGAATCTAAATAATCCGGGGCGTCACCCAAGCGCATACAAAAAAATTCATTCAAATCGGTCCAACCGTTTAAAAGGAGGTCAATCACAACACACGTACAGTATAATTATATGTATAAAGATTATCTGTAACTAATGGCAACCCTATAAATAAACAAAATAATATTCGATTTTTAATATTCAATAGTTTTTGAGTCTATAGAAGATGAACAAATATACACACACTACAAAGTAAATTTTCAGTTAAAAAATTAAGTTATAAATAAAGATAACTTGGTAAATGCAGCTAATATAAGTAATTAAATAGTTACCTAATAAATTATGATTGGTACCTATTAAAGATAATTAAATATTTTCCTATGAATCTATATTTTTGTTTAATATTACAAGTTTTAACAATTAGTTAAATTTTGATTTTCACAAATTATTATCTATAAATATTATTCTGCTTTATACATGAGCATGTATAGATTTATTTCATATTATTAATATTTATGTGTATTCATTGTGGCTTGTTATCAAAATAATTCAAGATTTCCAACTGTTCCATTTAAATTAAATAAATGTAATGTATAATATCCATAAGCGCAAATATCGTTTAAGATTTAGGGAGGGGGGCTGAACCCCTGCTAAAATATTACAAATTAGCTTAAAATACTTTAGGAAATGTTCAGGTTTGCTGTGTTTGCTATGTGAATATTAATGATTTCTTCGTAATTAATCTTAAGCCTTAAGGGACACTTTCCATACCTAAATTAAAAACATTATAAACTATGGAGGTGCTATAAGCAATAGCCTCGGGATCCCAAAATTCTTAATCTGGTCCTAACTAAGACTTAATTAACAAAAAGTATATAAACTGTAGTAAAATACTATGTGAATGATATAGTATATTAAAGGTAGGCAGCGATAAGAGTCGCGAGCCGTACAATAAACGAAAAATAATATGAAGACCAGGAAAGGGAATAATAAGTACTTAGTACCTATTAATAATAAGACGCAAGCTCGAATAGTCTATGACATTGACGAAAACGTGGTTTAGTCATCCCTGTAGTATAATATGCAACATCATGTTAATAATATAATATACTAATTGTATGTAATGGACAATGGTGGTTAGTATCTAATAATAGTGATTAATGATCATATTAAGCGAATAATGATAGACACTATATTATAGGTTAATAAATCAAATTATTATGTCAAAACTGTAAACATGTGGATATCATCACAATAATTGTCAATATAAAATACAAAGGAACCAAAACTCTTAATCCAATCCTGGATGACATAATCATTATTTATTGTACGTACACAAAATATAAAAAGCAAAAATAAAATAACAGATATTTTTTAAGACGGCGCATTGTATATGCAATTTTAATGCAACGTTTCTTTAGGGTACCTATTCATGCTGTGCTTACGTGTATAAGAAAACCAAAAAGATACAAGTTAATACTTTTAATAACATGATAGATTGTGGATCTCTAATACAGAATTAATTTTCTAAGATCATATTTCAAGAATTTTATTAGAAAAAATATTAGTATAATATATGACCCAATGTACAATTTTTAGTTGGAATGATTTTATTTTATTCTCAATAGGTAGTTAAATAGTTAATACAATTTATGGTACATATGTTCATCATGAAAACAAAAATAATGTGATTGTATTTAAATAATATTTGTGTTAACGCTCATTTTTTAAAATTTTTTTTTTGGGTTTTATAAAATTTGAAAAGCTCCCACAGCGATTTAAATTATTATGGCATGTTGCTATTGTTTTATATAATATTGACAAATATTATACATTTTAGTTAAAAATGTATAATATAAAATCGACAATATATATCTAATGTTATGTACCTACATTGATTAATAATAGATTACATTTATGTACTTACAGATGGATCTTTCTTCAAAAGTAAAACTGAAGGCAGAGAACGGCGGCCACGTATTTTTGGTAATCCATGATGCACGAATTGGAATTCATCCTTAGTACCACGAATCTGTAATATATTATTGGTTAATAGATTTATAATAAGCTTTGACGAAAAAATTAATTAAAATTATAATGCACCTACCCATTAAAATACAACGAACTAGCTATAATAATATGGAAAATATAATATTTTTAAATATCCCAGTTGCCCAACTTTATGAATAATATTGTTCAAAACATGTACAATCTAGAAAAGGTATAAACTAAAATATGTTTAAATTTTGGTAATTTAATTGAAAACAATAATTATATTGGCATCAGAACGGTGGGCATGGTTATTTTCATATGACGTAACCTTCGGCAGCGGCATAAATCCATAATATACGAGTACCACACTACCACGAGATTATGGAATAATTTAAATATTGTTTGATATTTAAATTATAATGGGATAGTATTAAAATAAATACTTATTATTAAATCTAGGCACCTAGCATATTCGCCTAAACTGTTATTTGAAAACTATTAGTTCATACACCTATATAACAATAACAATTATTAATAGCCATTAATACCATCAATATTCAATATACAATAGGAATAATTTTGGTACATAATTTAATGAATTTACGTTTTAGTAATCATATAGAATTCACATATGTGAATCTGGCCTATCCTGACTCTTCCTCCCTCCCCTCCATTTAATCTGAATATTTAGTACTCAATTTCTGTGAATTCCTATCCAGGTTTTCTACTAATTTTCCGGAAAATTAAAATTTACACCGAATAGAACTGGCTCAACTTTCGTTCCCACTTAACAGTTACTTTTAGTTACCTCAGTCCCACCCGCTGCCTAAACTGTATTCTTTGCATTGTTTTTCGCAAACAAACGCCCTAACCCGGGTTTTGGAATTTCTGATATAGGTGCATTTGTTCATAATAATCGTTCTTCTTAGCAGTACATTTGGATTTTCAAACTTTTCCCATGTCAATTTTTAGCACGCCATTATCATTAATTTGGACGATTGTCGTCATTTAATTCACCAACCTTTATTCAACCATTCTTGATTTTTATGTTTTATATAATATTATATCATGTAGCCTTTGTTCCCCTTAAGTGATTGCCGAGGTGATTGCTATTTATGAAGTCAATTCATGATGGTCTAACTTTTTTCACTAAAATAATGTTGGTGACAACAATATTAATTTATATCGAATAATAATTTATTAAGAATATTCAAATAATATTTATAACATTTTCCATCAATTGCAGGTTAAAATATTTTGCACATAGTATCTGATCGATTTAAAAAATAGGTGGGCAAGTTGTTACCGCTCTGCTGTACAGTATTTGTGGGTCACTTTAATGGATGTGTTTAATTTGGGTTTAATGAAAATTCATTGCATACGAAAAACGATTCTGAGCAAAGACAGATGTATTGCTAAGTATATTTTATGATATATTATAAATTATTGCTATCAAGGTAAATTATTTTACTAGGTATTAGCATTGATTATAAGTACTGGTGTAAAATATAATAATATACTTAAAAAGTTTCAATTACCCACAACCCACTGGTCAAGAATATTTTTAAATTACTAAAAAATAAAAAAAAATGTATTCCTTGTTTATACATCTTATTTGGTCCAAATTTGAACATAGAACATTTATGAAAAAAACTGCGGCTATATATACCTACTATGTCCAGTGAAAATTTACCCATTGCGATATCTCCTGAGATAATAAATATATCATAAATCTGTTTTTTATTTGACTCACAGAGACAAGGACTTCACATATTTTATTTTTTAATTCAAATAGATTTTTTCGTAAAAAAGTTAAAAAATTATTTTTGAAACAATATTGATGATAGCCATTTTATAGAGATTATTTTTGTTAACATTTTGAATTTTCAACATTTTATTTTCATTAATCTCATGATTTTTAATACTTTTAGATTCTGAGTGGAACGATGAATGTATTGATTTTACAATGATGTGTGTTTTTTTTTTAATTTTAAATTTTTTAATTTTTTTTTTTTTTTTTGTGCGTCTGTGTACACTGATAAGTAGTCGAAATAATGCTTCGATTTTCAACTTCAGTATCTTGTTTGATTGGAAAGTGAATATCGTCGGTGCATTGGGGAGGTCAAAATTTAAAATTCCCAGTAATTTTCAAAAGCGCCAAGAAAAACCAAAGAAAAATTAAGAAAAACGGGAATTTTTACGCAAATCGATATTTCACAAATTGAATTTGGTTTTTGGTGTAACTTTAAAAAAAATGACCGTAGATACATGACATTTTGACTGAATGTTTATATTA
>NC_042493.1:85228311-85238354 GCF_005508785.2 Acyrthosiphon pisum | reverse complement strand
GATATATCTATGATAGTATCACGGTTTGTTGTTGATGTATAAAGCGTTATAAGTACCTAATAGATATTACGATATGATTAATTTGGAATTTATTATAGGTACCTATAATAGGTCAATTTTTTTTAAATATTATAGACTATAATATAATATTATGTCTTGTACCTAGACTGACATACCGTCTCCGCTCAGAATCGTTTTTCTTATACAACGATATTATATCATTGAATTCAAATTTAATACCATCCATTATACAGTGACCCACTTGTAACCTACTGTACAGCAGAGCGAAATTCACTAACCCACCTTTTCTTTAGTTTATAGGTAAAACGGCAATAGACCGGTTATTGTTCGGGGACGAGTCCACATATACGGCTAATGGATATATCCTCACGGGACGCCCTATATATATATATAAATCAAAGATTATTTTGTTCCTATAGAAAGTACACACGAGTAAACTTGTATTACATTTTTGAACCTTAGCTAAAAAAATTTAACATTTTATAAATTTTTAATTAGGTGCAAAATAATTTTAAAATTTAACTTAAAAGTTAAAACGCTATAAAAAAAATACATGGCGTATATCTATAATCATTTTTAACTGCTATTATAACAACTTATGACTTATGAAGAACCTTTTTTTTTTTTTACAAGAAATATAGGTATAACTTATAGATACATTTCAGCACAATAAGTATATGTGAGATGGGCAAGGCTGGGCATTAACGAGTTAAAAAGTTAAAGCTAAGTTAAAAAGTTAAGTTACTTTTAACAAAATTACTTAACGAGTTACTTTTTTTTTAAGAAGTAACCTCTATCTTAACGAATTACTTTTTTTTAAAGTAACTTATAACTTAACTCGTTAATTCATTTTATAATCACGTTAAATTATATACTTTTATAATTAATTTGATTATTAATATTTAGTTCATAGTTGGTAATAACAAAGTAAAATTTAAAAGTTTTACCATCACTTTGGAAAACTTTTAGGTAAAAAAATTAAAATATACAAATAATTTAATTATTTTGTTGGATTTCATAATATATAAATATTTACAACAAAATACATTTTTTTAAGATATAAAGACCTACATTATAATATTATGTTATTTGTAGATCTTTAACATGAGGTGTAAATGGTGTAATTATAAGTTTTCTATGAAAAAAAAAAAGTAAATTATTTTTAACTAAGTTAAGTTACTTATTTTTTCCAACTAACTTGTAACTTTAACAAGTTAAATAAAAAAGGAAAGTAACTTTTAACTTTAAACTTAACTTACATTTTTCCAAATTAACTTAACTTAACGAGTTAAAAAAAATAGTTAACTTGCCCAGCCTTGGAGATGGGGATAACAAAACATTATTGTGTTACGTGAGATGAGGAACCTAGAATTAGGTAGTATAAGTATTTTGATCAAGCGAAAAATAATTTATGAACAATACATAATATAATTTTTAAAAAATTTAAAAAAATCGAAATTTCTTTCATATTTTGTAGTAAATAGCTAAAAAAAAGTCAAGATATTTTATGTATAATGTGTATGAAAAATGGTTGTATAAACGTTTGGGGAGAATTTCAAATGTTTACGGTTATTAGTTTTTGAATAACTCGAAATAAACAAAATCGCGGTTTTGCTTAAAAATAATTTTTTTCCTAATTTTTTTTTCCCCGATGCAATTGAAAACTGCTTGGAATTTTTTACTTTTAACTAAAGTACCAACTATATTAATTATTCTACCAGGAAAGACGCTGAAATAGAAAATTTGAGTATTTTTATCGCCCAAAAGATGATGACGGGTAGAAAAAACCACACGCATCATTATAAAACCAATACATTCTTTCGCTCCGTTTAGAAATTAAAATGTGCCAACATTTTGATAATAAATTACAGCTAATTGCAAATTGCATGTTTTTTAAATTTCCAAAAAAAGTGATTAAAATCCTATAAGTTTAAAACCATTTCGGTTAGTTTGCAAAGGGGCTGCGAACAGGCGTTGGGAGGGTAAAGGGCTATAGACCCCTTGATTTTAAGCCCCTCCCCCTAGTATATTTATTTTTAGTTACATTTTTAGAATATATGTTATGTATCTGAAATATTATAGGTTATACGCCTCCCATATAAATTTATCACGCTACAGCTTTGGGCTACGTGAAGTTGCCCCTCCACCCCCAACTATGAATTTGTCAGATTGATTCGAAAACTGCACTAATATTATTCAAATGAATTATCCTTAGCTTAGATAAATATTTTATACAAAGTGCAATAACTTAAATTTACCTTGATTAGATACCTACATCAATATTTCCAAAATAGTTATCTGATTAACAATTCACACAAGAAAATAGTGATTATTATTTTAAAAACGGTTATTATTGCCACACGATACTCCTTGTAATTATTGATAGATATAAACTATATAAAATATGGTCCTTATAAGTATAAGTTATTAAGATTTCAAAAATTTGTATTATAATAAAAAGGAGGTGAGCTTGCTTAACGAAACCACTCTGTGTATTATATAATATAATATATTAGAAATTATAATTAGTTACCGCATCATGATATATATTTTTGTTCATTAGACGCTGTTAGAGCGTTAGAGCTCAAGTTTGAGCTAACTAAAAAATATAAATGCATTTGTCTCCCGTTTCTTTGATTTTAAAAAATTTGTTCATTCTTTAACATATTTTATGCGCAAGTACTTAGATAATTTTTAATTCTATAGAAGACTAAAATATGCATACATATTGAATTTTAAATAGCGTGAAGAATCTATATTGATTTCACATTAAATTAAGTGTTTATTATTTTTCATTACCAGTTGTTTTCACTTAGACAGGTGTTTAAAATAATTTATATATTTTATGAAGCATGATTATAAAATAAACTATATAGTATAAGCTAAAATAAATGCTTAACTTTTAACCAAACCAAACGATAAAGGAATAAGTGAAAATGTCTTAAAGATAAGTTTTAATTAAAAAAATGTGTTTAGTACCCGACTAAAATGTTTTGAACACAAAACTCTGTACTCACGTAAAAATATGCCATAAACACAAAACCAAAAACATTGTTACATTATTAAATTTATAGTGTATTAAATGTATCAGTTTTATAAAGTTTTACCAATATACCTAGGTATACTAGAGTTGGTAATTAAATTAGGAAAAACTTAGAAAGGGGATGCAAAAGTGTAAAAAAAAATGCGTAGGTACCTGAATATTTAAGTGTCTTATAATGATTAGGACTCCTAGTCAAGGATATATATATATATATATATATAATTATAACAAGTATTTATGTATATATATTTATAAAAATAATACGTACTGCGTTTATTGGCTATAATAATTATGACAAGATTAGATATTAGATACTGTACATTTTATTTAAAATTAAAATAACAATGACGAATATTTATTACAAAATATAAATTAAAATAGGATTGTATAAGTTCAGATACGTAGTCACGTAGACACCGATACTTTTATAAAGTGTAAAACCCCATTACTAAATGATATATTGTACATATTTTATACTATATTATAGTAAATAGTATTCCTACAATATGGTATCATAATAGTGACTAATGTGTTTAATATTTGTATTAATTCTCCATCATACAGATCAAAATCGATATTCGATATAAAAGTACTTAACTTGAAAATAAATAGAACATCGTATTATAGTTCCTACAATCCAACATAATATTATAATTATAGTTTATACGAACAATTAATAATATGATACAATAATGAACAATATATTATATAATTATATAGGTATAAAGCTAGTATATATAAATGTATAGCACAAGGACGAGAGGTGATTCTTCCGAAAAGGTTTAAAATCTTACATTTACTAATTACTTAAAAAAAAATTTAAAAAATTATATTTTAATGGTTACCTATCGTATTTTATCCACCCCGTAATTAAACCCTAGAGTAATTATAGTTTTGTATATCATATTTTATGTATAATATTATAATACATTGAAGAACCAAGAGAATATTTAATCGCAAACATTCAATTAATTTATGTCAACCCCTTTTCAACTAAACAACTTGAACCTTCTGTCATTTCATAAAAGCTTTCGTTGCAGCCATTAAAATATATACCATCATCACTTATATTTGTTTTGACGTGTTCCGACCCACACGTCCATCAATCAATATCGGAAAACCCTGACCATCGCCAGTAACCCGACCGCCATCTAATATTTATATATGATTGTGTGTACATAAAAATAATAAGGGTTGATATTTTCTATTTCAAAAACCATCACTGATAATTGAATGAAACTTAAAACGCGGACCATGATATAAATTATAGTAGACACTAGACATAATAAATAACTATAGTCGTATCGTCCATCCAAACATCAAAGTATTAGTGCATAATCTATTTAATCATAATGTAATAATATAGGAATTCATCTCCAAATTGAATATGTCCGCCATCTAATAGGATTAAAGATGTATAAATATAAAAATACGATGCTTTGAAATTGAATAAAATATAAATCCCGTCGGGTGCAATGACGTCAGTAGGACTAGCGACAGCCGCGTTTAACTCCCAGTCCCTCTGCACCTCCTCTGATCCCCCACGCAAGGCCGCCGCCCTATCTACACCTACTTGTATACTTTTCCGAAAACTCTCAACCCACTCCGTTTCCCACTCAAGCCACCTCAGCCACCAGCGGTCGATATATTATTATGATATACCACCATCTCTTCACCCGCCCACCCGAATTTACCCTTAACCTCCACCGCAGTATTTAATTAAAATACACCTGATGCTCGCCCAAAGCCACGATATCATGATTTCACGCAGATGGCACTGAAAATACAAATCCAATCGATTTAGACGAAAAGATTAAATATTTATGTCCAAATGATTATATAATTGCCTTCAAACCGTGTTGTTCTCGCGGTGTAGCAGGTGCTATTGTAAATTTCCGATGTTTTCCGTCCAGTGATAAATTATAAAATAATTTTATGCACGAATATGCACCTTTAAGAAGCTCTACATACACTTTAATATTATGACAGTAAAATGTAATAACAGACGTCAGCAATAACGTTGCTATAATAGAGTAACAAGGGGCGTAAGGGGTTACCCACAGCTATACATTAAGTTAGGCATAGCATGCACGAATGCGTATGCCACGGTACACCCACCGCGAAGTGCCTGTACGCTGCACCCACCTAAACCCCCAAGTATATTGATAATGATACCCAACGAGCTGCTGGTCGAGTGTATACGTGCGTATGTCTAATAAATAATAATAATGTCAAAATATTGTACGGCTATATTATTTTATACCATCTAAATGCGGTGAACATAACGTATTGTCGTACGATGTGTAATATATTACGTTAGTAGTACCTTGCCGATGTTTTCGAACCCGCTGCCGGCCCTCTTGGCAACCCTGTGGGCCACCGCCTCGTCTATGTGCCCGGTACCGTCCCGGGCGCCAGAGTGTAGCCTCACAGCGAACGTGTTGGTGTACAGCTGAACACCGGCCACGGCACGCGGCTGCGACACGAAGGCTGTAAACAGGACGCACCACAGCATTGTCGCGGCCGCGGAGGTTAGCAACGCCCCGCCGGAAAACTTGTCGCGGCGCCGGGCCCTTCCGTCGCCGTCGTCGCCCACCCCGGCGCCGGCATTGTCCGAATCGCCGTTGATGTCGTCCGACCCGGTCATGGTCGTCGCGATCTGGTCGCCGGTCGGCCTGGCAATACGACGTGCAGTTGATGTACCTATATCGGACAGCATTGCGACAGTTCATTAGAATATTACAATATCATGCGTGTAGGTGTACAGTATTGAGTACGCTGACGTAGACAACAACGACAGTAAAATAATTACAACATAACAATATTATACAGTATAGAGTCACCTGTAGCGACGGTCTGTGATGTGAGTGCGCGCGCGCGTGTGTATTAAGCACCTCCTGATCCACAGCGATAGCACGACACACTGGAGCCGCCGACTGCTTGAGCGAATGGATCGTACGATGAAAATATTGTTTGCACGGAGGACTGCGAGGTGCCGCTAGCAACCGCGGTGGCGCGCGTGTCGGGACGGTCGGACGGCGGCGGTCGCGGTCATACGCGTCGGCGGGCGTGGATGAGGCGACTGCGACCATTGGACTTGCGGCGGGTATGCTGCCGGCGGGGGTAACTTTTATCTGCGGGGGGCGCCGGCGCCGTGCGGAGCGTATGTACACGACAACCACCACCGGCCGCCGCCGCAAGTGCCCGATTCTATGATAATAAATATTATTACATATTTGATATTATAAATGGAAGTATTATTATAGACGTCGTATTCACGTCGATCGGTAACAATATTTTACAATTTATTATTATTACAAAAACATAATATGATCAATATTCAATCAAAATGAACTGTTTCAACTTTCGATTAATATTTTATTGATAGCATTTTGGGAAATCAAATACGAGAAGTGTACGTTTTAATGAATATGTATTTGAAGGAAAAATTCTATAATATGTGGACATTTAAATTCATGTTTTTTTTTTTTTTTTGAAAATATAAGATATTACACAATTACGTATAATTTACCATAATTTTATTATTTCAATTGATTTGTATTGGTTCGGACTTCTGAATGTATGTTTATGGTACCTATACATTTATTATACTCAATCGCCACAAAAACTGCATCAATTCAATTTTATTACAAATTTAAATAAAACAGTAACACTTAGAAAATCAATTTGGATTGATTCTATATAGGTAGTAAATAAGTAATTATAAATCTAATTATTACTATTTTGTGAACTTAATATAATATAATATTCATGCCCTCGCGTGCTTCTTACATGTAAGTGTAACTAATTATGGAAATATTAAATATGTTATTTAGATCCATATTGAGAGTTGGAATACGTTGTAATGCGTTAAGTAAAAAAATTAATTTGAAGAAGTGACCAACGGCACTGTATGCGGCCCGGACTTGATTTCCATAAAAAAAAAAACGTCTTCAAGTAAAAATATCTCGAAAGTTTAATCTTTTTTAGTGGTAAAAGAATAATGATGAATTTTATAACTTTATCCTTTATGATAATATTTTTTTATGTTGTTAACTTGTAAAATATTTTAACACGTTTAAACATGTTTATGCTAATTAAAAACGATCTGTAATCGGTATGGCTGTATATTATATAATTATAGGACATTGATATTGTAAGCAGGTGCAGCGTATATAAAAATATAATAGTATACCTACATAATATAATACGGGTTGGTAACAAGAATAATGATGAGTACATACTTAGTACCTGTACCTAGTGTGCAAAAAGTTAAACGAACATTTACTGTGAAATATATTTGAATTGAACATTTAAACATAGTATATATAATATTATATATATATATATACATACTGTTTTATGTTATAATATGTATATATATAGTAAAAAGTAATGCATAAACATGTATGCTAATTGTATACCGAGCTACATTTAACGTAAGACACTAAAAACTATAGGTATATCAACGTTTTTCAAAATATTTTTAGATAATTTTAAATCTTAAAAACATTTTTTTCTAAACAAAATATTATATTTTCTAATTTTAATCAATTATCGTTATTGGTTTTTAAAATTTTTTCTATATATATAGTGATAACATGCATGTATAATTTCTTATTCTAAAGCAGAAAATTTTTTGGAGTACCTTTTTATCGGTATATAAAAATCAAATCTTGGAAGAGTAATGTATGAGTTATACCTTACATCAGAGGAATTCAAACTTTTTCATCTCGAAGCTCCTTTATATGTTCTCAATATTTTTACGACTCCTAAATTATTATGAAAACATTGAAACAATACAGATACAATATGGCCCAATATGATCAATATGGGTGATAATAACAGTGACTTCTCACACAGCATTTTGGAAATGATAATATTTTATGAATGTTTTAAATTAGTTGAATAATGAAAATTTTACAAATAATATTTTATAAATATTTTATTCTTATAACAAACTACTATATGATTGCATATAAATGCTGACTTAATATTTTTATAAAGTTTCCGTAAAAATGTTTTTTGAAAATATATGATTAATGTTTTTTATAAGTTATTTTCAAAAATATAAACTTTTTAACCAAAGAATATAACTAAAATATTTCCTAATTATTTAACTCGACTTTTTAAAATATTTTGACAACTACATTATTTTATGAAAATATTTTTACCATAGATAGGAAATATTTTTATGCTGTGTGGAATTATTTAGTACTAGAAGTAAAACTTCAAATAGTAGCGTAATTTGTTTCACTATCGTTTCCATAATCGCTTTAATGATTATAATTTATTAATAATATTTATATTAATTATACATGACCTACATTAAGGTAGTTTCCGGTACTTTGACGAGGCTCGCTTGGCGAACTTTCTCGATGCCCTTGGGAGCAGCGACGCACAGTTTAAATACCTCTGCAGCCTTACATGTATAATTTATTCAAAGTTTAGATGAGCGGAGTGGAGCGGTACACGAATACATGATACCCCACAAAATGTTGGTCCAATAATACTCCGCTTATCCGCTTTAAATACTTTTAAGTTATAAATGTATAACTAATTAACTATACTTGTCCGAAATTTGATTTTCATAGGTCGAAATACTCCGTATAATATTCGAAATATGAAATTAAAAAAGTGGGCTGTAAGTATCAGTACCGCAATAGGTACCACTTTACTGTACAGTAGGTTATAGGTTAGTGGTCTGGTTAGGCCAGTGTAATGGGTGTTTTAAACCTAATTTGAACGATATATTATCATTGTATATAAAAACGATTCTGAATGGAAACGGTGTGTCAGCCAAAATAACTTTATATTGTATTAACAATTGCTATTACCTATTAGTAATAATAGGTAGGTCTAATTTATTTTTGCAAAAAACATTGCATTGGCATACATATTTTCCTATTGTAGTATTATCCTAAAATGATCAGTATTTTTTTGGTTACAATACGTCAATACGTATTGAGAAACATTGTATTACATTTCCAATCCTTAGCTATAAAAATTGATTTTTAAAAAATGTTTAAATACAAAATTATTTGCAAATTTTTGTGAACAAATTATAGTAGGTATCATTTTAGTATTAAAACTTTCTGGGAAAAAATATCATACCTACTTCAAAGTTGAGGGAATAACCCAATGTGAGAACAAATCTCGGTTCGAAAATCAGATAGGTAGTAATCATATTATAAATAAAAATACCTAGTACCTATACCTATCACAAATCCAATCAAAGTACAATAATTAAAAATAAAATGTCTGGGGAAGTCACTCTGCTTCATAATAGATTTCAAGTGTAAACCCCGTCATAGTCTAGGTTACTGTAATAAAGTACGGGTCAATTCAATGTTATAGCCTATAGGTACACGAAATGACGGATCGGAGACACTGTCGCGCAGTATCTAATACTGAGGATGTTTTATCATTTATCCATGTTAGTATTAGTAATTAGTGATTTTTCATTAGTAATACACTATACACGATATGTTGAACTAAATTTTGACAAAAAAATTGTGTGTTGAATGTTAATAATATATTATATTACAGGTATAATACTATAATATTGTTACCTATTATTTATTAACTTATACCTAAGTCAATAGTCAATACCAACGTATCTTATTAGAACAGTGTGTAAATAAAACTGTGATACAAATAACTTTTTTGTTTGAATATTTAACTTTGTCAACATTTGAAGTTTTCAAATGTTTATTAAAAAAAATTTTTTGTAAGTACTTTTGATATATGATCTCACTGCTGAATTCATAAAAAAACTTATGGAAATAACTTGTATTCAACTTTTTAATAGTACCTAGGGGCTAGGGTAGGTATTCAAAATTCAAATTACAAAATATTGTATGTACTAATTAAATTTAATATTACCTACCTACGTAACAATAAAATAATTGTTGTAAATCCGTTATTTTGACAAATATTGTCAAAATATGCTAAAACTGCTTAGGCGTTTAAAAGAACA
>NC_042493.1:85225128-85225996 GCF_005508785.2 Acyrthosiphon pisum | reverse complement strand
CACCATACAATTTGAAAATATTTTGACTTATTTTGAGCTCTTTACGGACATTTTCAGTTTCCATTTTAGATTCTGAGTGGAACGATGAATGTATTGATTTTACAATGATGTGTGTTTTTTTTATTTTTTTTTTTTTTTTTCTTATATTTTTTTTATTTTTTTTGTGTCTGTGTACACGATAAGTAGTCGAAATAATGCTACGATTTTCAACTTCAGTATCTTGTTCGATCAGAAAGTGAATATCGTTGGTGCATTGGGGAGGTCAAAATTTCCCAGTAGTTTTCAAAAGCGCCGGGAAAAACAAAAGAAAAATTAAGGAAAAACGGGAATTTTTACGCAAAATCTGTTTTCGAGAAAATCGATTTTGGTTTTTGGTGTAACTTTAAAAAAATGACCGTGGATGCATGAAATTTTGACTGAATGTTTACATTTCCATTTTCTATACACGATAAAATTTTCAAAATATTTTGACTTATTTTGAGCTCTTTACGGACATTGTCAGTTTTCATTTTTTTTTAGTTTTTTTTCTAAAAATATCAATAAAATTTTATTTGTTGGATAAAAAAGCTTGAAAATTTAATAGAAGGCTCCTAGTATATTGTTTCAAAGGCAGATGAAAAATATTAAAAATCGTTAGTCACAGTTTTTTTTTATAAGCATTTAAAGTTCAAAAAATGACAAAATATGGAAAAATCACGAAAATTTGCAAATTATTTCGAGTTATAAATTCATAAAAATTTTTCTTTTTAAATCTAAGATATGAAAATGTAATACAAGATTCCTTATAATATTATCTACCTTTATCAAACAAAAAATATCTATAAGAAACTCAAATTAAATTTTTATGGGCGTTTGAAATTCATATTTT
>NC_042493.1:85215476-85225028 GCF_005508785.2 Acyrthosiphon pisum | reverse complement strand
GAGTATTTTAAGCTTTACTGATTTAGCCTATAATTATAGACTAATTAGTAATTATACTAAAATTAATTGTGATTTTAAATTATAATATTAGTATAACGTTATTATAATAATATTATAATACTATCATTACAAAACATAGAGTAATTACTAATAATATTACTGTAATAGTAATAATATTATACAGTAATATATACTATATAGTATATGTTACAAAATGCTGTCTGGATGACTGGATATACCTATAGATAATATTATAGCATTGATTATATATAATATATATAATCAATGATTATAGCAAAGCGTTATCAAAAGTTATATTTCTTGGATATGTGTGTGTGAACTGTGTGTATAGTGCATGGGTACCTATATAAAACTATGTATATCGACATGAGTTCATATTCTCAGTGAGGCCCTGTAATCTTTTGCTATCAAATTCAATAAAAAATGATGAATAAAATATATACTAAAACGAATGTAATATTGAAAAAAATTAACAAAACCAGTTTTTGACAAATTCATTTTTTTTGCACCAAAATCAAACATGAATATCTTCATAGGTAGATACTTAATTTTTTCACCAAATATTTATATTAGATTTTTCTAGACATAATAAAGTTTTCAAAATATTTGTCTATGTTTGATTTATTCACTTTGACTTTTTTACGACCTCATAAATTGTTCTTAGAGCAACTAAAAAGGTAAAAAATAGATTTTATACAAGCTTTTGAAGTTAAAATACTGATAAAATTCCTCAAAATTATGAAAATAATATGGAAATTAGGTACACCTAATTTGAACTTATTGTAGTTAAAATTATTAAAATTTTATTTTTAGATTCTCTGTGGAGCGATGAATGTTATCAATCATCTTTAAGAACAAAATTATCCTAAATATATTTATATAAACAATTTGTAATGTTTGTTTCATATTATACATTTATATTATTAAGATATACCTACCTGACTACCTATACGACAATGTAATTGGAAAATGTGGAGGTTTAAATAACTTACTTTTTGATATGATGTACCTACCTACTTATTTAAAAATCGTTTTGTAAAAATAATGCATTTAGTGGCGTCCTTTAGGGGGGGGGAGGGGCAATTGCTCCCCTCCCCCTGTCATTAGTGGGCCACTGGCAGGCCGGGTATGAGCTAGTTTTAGGCCTTTATATAGTAGCTAATAGGTAATATATTTAAGTATACAACTTCATATGTACCTATTAATTATTTAGTTATTGTTATCTCTCAAAAAAATGGGTTATGCTTATGATAATAACCTTTGATACTAACTAATAAGCAAAAATGATATAAGGTTATTTGTTTTAAGATCAAAATGCAATTGTAATATAGTGTAATGTAATTGTTAGCGAGCGGTTTTTTTTCAGTTTTATTTTGGGCCGGTCAAAAATTTCCCCCCTTCCTCTCAAAAATTGAAATGACATCACTGAATGCATTTTTTATTTTTTGTAAGAAAAACTTACTAGGGTCTAGGAACATTGTATTACTTTTTAAGTTTAGGTGAAGTAAGGTTACTCACAGACAAAAGTTTTATCATTATAAATATATTGTAAAAAATCGAAATAATTTCAAATATCGTTAGCTCAAAAAGAGCCAAAATATTTTGAAAATATTATATATCGTGTCTAGTATTAGAATTTGCTAATATGAACATTTGTTGTGAGATATTTAAGTATCCATGGACCATGGTTATTTATTTTTTAATTACAACAGTAAAATTAAATCAAATTTTTGAAAACCGGATTTGCGTGAAAATTCCCATTTATCACTATTTTTATTTGTTTTTCCTGATTATTATTTTTTCTACTATATAAAATTTTAGGCTTTAGCCTTAGTTTGCTAGTTGTACTACTGGATGACACAAGACAGGAAAAAATATATTCAGAAATATAACTTAAAATATCGATTAAAATTGTAAGTTATAAACTTATAATGTCACTGCTGCTAAAGAAAAGTCAAGACTGCTAAAAAATATATATTTTTGAAAAACCATTTATTTCATTATAAATGTTAATTTCGATTTTTAGGTTGATAGGTAGTTAAAATATAATATGATGACGATGACAATCGAAAAATTTGACGCTTAAATTATTTTAACGTTCTGAAATATAATATATATATACATAATACAATAGCTATACACTATACACCTAATATTAGGTATAAAATAAATTATAATAGTATATTATATATACTTATACAGTTATACCTAATATTAAAAAAAAAGATTTAAATAGATTTAGATTGTTATTATTATAAATAAATTGACAATTCAGAAATAAAAGTATATTGTTATAAACTATGCAAGTAGGTTTATATTATTATTTATTTTTATTTACTTTCCCAGCGGATCGATGCTTTATATGCCGTAGGTATGGATCTTATATTCTTATGCAATAATTGTGTGTTTGTTTTTTTGTGTGTATGACGTCTATACTGAAAAAAACGGTTTGATCTTCAACTTTGAAGGTGCTTCCTGGTAACAAAATAAATCCAGTTACCTTAAGGGAGTCGAAATTTAAAATGCACACTTCTTTTAAATTTTAATAATAATCGAAAAAAAAAATAATAACAAAACTGGTAGGTATGAAAAATTAATTTTTTAGAAAACCTATTTTGTTGTTTACTGTAATTAAAAAATGAATAACCTTTAAGAATTATTACAAATATTCATTTTAGTTTTTAATAGATATGGAATCGTTTTAAAAGTATTTTTTTCTCAGCAATGCCCCTGTAGAGGGCCGCTAATCGTTGGCTCAATGGGCCCCGCGTCTATTTTAAATGTTTAAATAATTGCATTATAATCTAATGTTTAAATCAAATAAAATATATTAAATACAAATATTTATTTTCATAATTTATTATGCTATATAATTTGCTGTCGAAGAACGGGACCCTTATTTATCCATAATAATATCCATATTTATCTATAAATGGTCATTAATATTTTAGTGCTCTGCTCATTGTAGTCATACGAATAAAAAAAAAAAAAAATGGTCACTGGTCACTGTGTGGTGGGCCTTTACATTATATTTTTAAGCTTTTTAAAAAAAAATCATCATCATTATTCATTTTTTTATAGGTAAACTATAAAAAAATATTATATACATAGGCATTAGACTTCAGGGCCCCATACATTATGACTTTGTCCGGGGCCTCAAAAATCCTAATTGCGGCACTGGTAAGAACATATTATCTGTGCGTTGGCGATTTTTTGATATTTTCATTTTCAAGCAAGATATGGGCATGTGGAATATCACAAATATCAAATGCTCATATATCCTATAAAAATTAAAATATCGAATTTAAGCCGATGCTTAAGCACAGAAAATGTTCTTACCTAAAACTTTGATAATAGGTCAATCCACTCTAATATCAAAATTAACGAAACTAATGAACGAAAATTTAATATATCATAAGTGTGTAAGATGGAAACAACAAAATACAAATGCATGGGTAGCCCTCAAGAAAGTTTGAAATTTAATACTAGGTTCCACATATTATTATGTTCTTATCGCAATTAAAAAATATGGGACCTACATGATCACAATTTTATTATTGTACGAAATCATTTAAAATCATGAACATTTGTAAATTATTTTGTATGTTTAATAAAAAAAAAATTTAATTAAACCTAAGATTATCTAAATTAATACAAGGTTCTTCACAAGTTTTACTATCGAAAATTAAAAAAATCTAAACCACATACGACATCACATTATTTATAACCTATATTTGGATAATAAATATTCATACGTATACTAACGGTAATACGGTATTATCCGCTAACGACTTTTGTAATAATATTTTCTTACTGTCGTATTATATCGACATATTGTTAGTGACTATACCTAGAGCACGGTTTAAGATTTAAGATCTTAAACCGTGCTGTTGAGTATAGACGGCAATACACTCTCGGCCTCTTGGCTAGCCTAGCCATGTGGATCGTCGGAATTCGGAGCAGGACGCTGTTCGCGTGATCTCTTTCCGTCTCGGTGCAGATCGTGCCAAGTAGTAAGTACGACTGCGACAGTGCGTTTGCGGCGAATTGTGGCAGTGTAACAGTGGCGGCATATATTGTAGATAGTCTAATCAAATTACTATTAATTGATAACACATCTTATCTTTATCAAATTCACACACATACTTCTAGTTTTTAGAATATTATTTCTGAAATTTCAGAAGATTTAAAGTATAATCTACCTAGGTATTACTGTTGATATTTAAAAAATTTAGGTAGGTACCTATTACAAAATCGTTTACACATAAAGCGGAAGGCGGAAGTTAAGGTTCACAAGGTATCATCGATAACTTTTTTTCAAATGGATAATTCAAAAAAACCAAATATTTCAAAAAAGAAAAAAGAACAGTAAGTTTGTTAAAAGTTAATTTTAATGATTTATTATTCCGTTTTTTTATATTTTTAGGTTATCAAAAAATATCCTTGAAACTTTAAAAAAAAAAAAGGAATGTGAGAAAAAAGCATTAGACATTGTGATTGAGTTAATCGATGGTGGATTGGAAGAAGCGGACTTGTTAAATAAGGTAGGATTAGAATATTATATAACAGTATTGATGGTTCATTGATGTTGTACCTAATATTTGTAAAAATAATTTTACTTATGTAGAGATAACAATACATTTTAAATAAAACATCTTACTTAGGAATAACTTGTGTGATACAAGTAACTACTGTAATACATAATAGTGATCTCATTAACTTTTTTTTTGTATTACGGCAATATTGGTGTTATGATTAATTTATTGTACATCACATTATCACAATTTTAAGTTGAGTAGGTACCTTAAGTTCCTACATTTATTAAAATAAATAAAAATGACTTATACATTTTTGAGATTTATTAAAATTTCTCAATTTTGAACAAAATTACATAAATAACCAAGAATGACGATTTTAGTAATTTTATAATATTAATTCAACTTACCGTGTACTGCATTAATAATAAGTAATAACAATATAAATAATATATAATATAAAATATCCTAGACTGACAGACTGTTTCCTCTCAGAATCGTTTTCGTATAAAATTATATTATATCATTGAATTTAAATTTAATTCCATCCATTATACAGTGAACCACTTGTAACCTACTAAACAGCAGAGCGACATCCACTTACCCGCTTTTTTTTTAATTGTATTTCATATAATTGCTTATTTTTATATTTCAAAAAAAAGTTATATTTCACATTTATACTGCCTATGTACTTTTATACTATTGTCCTATTCAGAGATAACAATTTATATTAATCAATCTGTTATATATATTGCTGATAATTTAATTTTTTAGCTGCATTCAATTAATCCTTCCTACTATGAAGATGTAGTAGAAGAAAGATTTATATTAAAACAATGTGGATATGTTATGTGTAAAAAGAAGTTAGAGTATATACCAAATCAAAAGTACAAGATATCATTAGCCCTCAAGAAAGTGTATGATATCTCAGAAAGGAAGGTATTTATACAATATTTACTTTTTTAACAGTTGCTTTATTTTATTATTATGATAATTGTTTGTTATCCTTATATTTCTAACAAGGTTAAACCTGTAATTTTCAAAATGTTTTGTTTAAACTTTGTTTCTGAGCTAGTTAATTGTTAGTTAGTCCCTAGTTTAAACATAATCATTTGAATAAATTATATTATAATATATAATATAATAATTTATAAGAAATTCCTGTCACACAAAATATTATTCTAATACATTTTAATTCTAATCATTTAACTTATATTCAAATCTATAAGGCTTCAAATACAAGGTTTATAGGCCTATAATAGTTAATAATTCTTTAATTTTTTTGACACTATTTTTTAAAATAAATCTGTAGTGTGGTATCATTGGTCTGTAAACTCTGTTATGGGTGTTTAGGGAGTATTCATCTTTTTGATTGCATATTTTGTGATTTAAAATATTTATAATTTGGTAGGCAGTTGGCTTTGTATAACAAACTATCAACTGGGCTTGATCTGAAAGCTTTTATGGCTGTTCTGATTCCATAGTTGTATTTATTATAATACAATGAAGTATGATATTATAAGAGTCTAATCACTTTTGTTTGTTTTAGAAATTTTGCTCCAATATATGCTTTAAAAGTTCAAAATATTTACAAAATCAATTACTTACCACACCATTGTGGTTACGCGAAAAAGATGCAGTACCAACATTTAAATTATTGAAGTATGTTGACAATTATTATTTAGGTATATTTGTTTATTTATTGTAGCTTAAGCAGGGAAAGCACATGGACATAGCCCATATATGAGTGGTTTTCTGCAATAGAAGTGGGGTCGGGTTGTACATTAAAAAAATAATAACAATCAACAATAATACCAAACAATTTTACAATAGTTTTATAAAAATAAAATTTAAATGGAATACATAGGGGAAGTAAAAAATGGGTCTATACTCATGTAAACAGATTCATAGACCTTATACTCACAGACAGAACTTCCTGGTGGGATGCGGGTGGGTGATGTGGGAATTCCTAGTGTATCAGCAGTGATACCATTCCTTGTGACCAAAAACATTGTTATTAACACTTATAATATAGCCATATAATATTAAACAACTTCATAAATATTATACTATATAATGCTATATAATGCAATATAGCAGTACATATAATACTTTATGTTATTTAATTGTTCTAATATAACAGTAAATAACTATTGTATTATTGTCTGTGATAGCTATATAGTTAATAACTATTGTATAATAATAATGTTATTAATTATCAGGGCTTGGGACTTTATTCATTTGCATATTTGTTCATAAGTGAATAAAATAAATCTGATTTGTTACAAATTTGTTTTGTGGTGTCTGGATTTGAAATTTAAAAGTTATTTGCACATATTTATGTATATTTCTACCTTTTCCCCTATAAATTAATATGTTGTTTATCTCTTCTTTTAAATAGGTATTTTTAATATTATTTACACAATAAATCAAATTTTTATATGTATATAAAAAAAAAAATATTATTAATGGTGGACAAAAATTGTTAATTGTTATACATATAACATAGTGTATACTTAATATATATTTATCCGTAGTCTAGACCTAGTTATAATTTTAAGAGGTGTAGGTGTAGCTAGACTAAAATATAATCCATTTACAGCCATATAGGAGTAGGTATTTGATTTATTTCATTAAAATTTATTTCATTAAGTATTTATAACATGTGTTAAATTTTAAATTTTTTCTCATTACTCATTCCAAAATAAAACAATTTTTGTGAATTTTTTCCATTTTAATAGGACTTGGAAAATGAAGAAGTACAAGGGACAAGACCTACCATGATAGTCCAAAGGTTTAATATCTTAAATGAAATAATATTAATACATTTACACTGTTATATTATTATGTATAAAAATAATGTTTGATAATAAATAAATTTATGCATACCTGTACTCGTAGAAACTATGGGTTTGGCGCATAAGTGTTTCATAGGACTTGGGGAATGACTAAAAGTACCATGGTAGTCCAAAGGTTCAATATCTAAAATAGTAAAATTATATAATTAAATTTAGAAATTTAGACTAAGATGTTATGTATGTAAATAATGTTTTATAGTGAATATAATATATATTGATATATACCTGTACATCTTGTAGATGGTAGGAATAGAACAGCATTATTTTTAAAATACCCACTAGGTAGGTAATTTTCCAGAAAAAAATGATCATTGCATAGCTTGTAAGATGGCAAGTACCATTTCATATTACATGCTTTTAACCACAATTGCTTCCAAACTTGATTTTTTGGAAAATTAAAATAATATAATACCATACATTTAATGTAAATTGAATATATTAATGTTCTAATATAAATTATTGTACTTATGGATGAAAATGATTTCTTTGATCCCTTATGATACATTTTTTTACAAACAACACCTATCTCGTCATTTTTATACTTTTTTATTAATAGTATATATCAAAATAAGAACACTACAGTTAAGTACAAAGATAAGTAGACTTTAGTAGACACAACAGATTACGATACAATAATTATTACTATATATATATATATATATATATAAACTCAGGGACGGATCCAAGGGGGGGGGGAGGGATAGGGGCCTAGGCCCCTCAAGACATATTTTTTTATAAATATAAATATAATATATTAAATAACAAATAAACAAAATCTAAACTTATTTTCACATTATCGCTTATTATATTAAATAATTTATAATTTATTTATCACATTGATTACCTATACCTACTATTATGTCAACATTTTTAAATTAAGAATAAAGAATAATATTTTATTATAATAATTGTATTTGTGTTGTAAAAAAATTGTTTTGCCCCCCCCCAGATCTTTGCTCTGGATCCATGACCCATGCCTGTCTAAACTCAACCTTGTGCGGACACACTATCATCATGCTCCGTCCATGAGTAGTATGTCTGTAAATAGAGTTGGAGAGTGGCATTATTATATTAATTTGTGAATTAGAAGTTATCTATTACAACATAGAATAGAATAAAAATAATAAATATTTTTCTAGAATGTTTCTACTGAAGGAAGGTACTAAAAAAATTTAATTATAAAATAACCATTCACAACTGGAGTACTTTTAATATGCATAACACAAAATAAAAACCATATTCCAAATTTAAGCATATTAAAGGTAAATAATTTGTATTTAAGGTTTTGATGAGCATAATGGTATTTAATGGGATAGTGGTATTTGGTGTGATGGGTTTACTAATCAGTTATTTGTCAATGTTACAAGAGTAGCCAAAAAAAAAAATAGAACTTTAAGAATTTATATGAAATATAAATATTCTATATCATATATTTGATTTTAATGGTCTGATAGTCTTGCATTATAGTAAGATGTAATGTTACACTGGAAATCATTACACTGATGTCAGGATGTTTATTGTTTATATAAAAAACCTATTTATATTTAAATTATCTAGGTATTATAAAAAAATCTAAGATCGCAATGGCAATTAAAATTAACTTATATAATTAACTTATACAACTCACTACGGTGCACACTCAGTGTTCGCATAAAAATAATAATAATAATTGATGCACAACTGTACATTGTACATGGTCTGCCACAGGGTTGGGCAGTATCTTTGATACAAGTATCTAAGATACGTATCGGTATCTTAGATACAATTGTATCTTGTATCTTGTATCTCTATACAATTATATGAAGTATCGAGTATCTTGTATCGTGATACATTTTTAGACCATGTATCGAGTATTTCACAAAATAATTTTGTCAAAAAATACTCGATACTTTAATGCGGTACTTTGAAAAATTAATTTTATAGGATTATTTTTACTCACCCATCTACTAACCGCGACTGTTTGACTTTGTTTTAGTATAATCCTATAATATGCGTAAAATAATATGCGTGCTGAATTTAATTTTATAAATCCATAATTTAATTATTGCAGTACAACTTGTACGAAATTATTTTTCAACCTATTAGCCATATTAAGTTATATATGTGTACTGTGACGCACTGCGCATACACGTTGAATG
>NC_042493.1:85207796-85215426 GCF_005508785.2 Acyrthosiphon pisum | reverse complement strand
AAATCTTAAATATAGTTATATATGTGACATATATTTATCTTTGTTTCTTAATTATTAAAAAATTAATGACGTTATGTACAATGTACTATTTAAATTAAATTCAGACTGACTTATACTATTATTTATTATATATTAGGATTTAGGACATTATGTTATTACTACAATTATTTTTATTATGTACCTATTTATATAATTTTTAATGTAGAATTATTATTGATATAATTATTATTATTCAATTGTTCGGTAATTGTATTGTGGTTATTATTGAATTGTTGACGACAACGAGATTAATTAATGGAGCCGCGGTTTTAGGACTACATTTTCGTATGAGCAACAGTAGATTTATAATTAGGTTTTAACTGCGAATAACATTCCTCATTTCCTCCCCCTTCCCCAATAAGGGGCACTGGAAATTTTGGTATGGGCAGCTGCCCACCCTGGCACCCTGGTCTGCCATCATTATAAGATAGTGAATATTGTTACAAAGGGAGACAAATTAAGTAACAATATTCAAGCTTAGAATGAATTAAGGAGCAAAATACAATTTTTTGTGTGCTTGTAAGTTAGTAAATAACAAATACATACAATTACAAATAATAAATACATATGACTAATAAGATGTTTATTTAATATTGTATAAATGGTACTTAAAACTGAGAAAAGAAACAATGTATTTAGAATTATTTAAAATAAAAAAAATTGTTTTTTGCAGCATACATACAGAGGAGGATATTGCATCCCATTTACACACCAAACCTGATGGTCACACAAAATCATCAACACCATTAATTACTATTCCTACACCTAGTGATACAAAGGTAGTTACAAAAAATGTTTGTTGATTAAAAAATGATTCATATTTCATAGTGCTTTGATTATTGGTTTTGATATATTATGGTGCATTTTTGGAATTTTAATTTTTTTTTTAATTTACTCTGTTCAACAAGAGAACGCAACTGGGCAGCGACCAAAATGTGTCCGAGTTGATGCATCCCCTACCAATTCCACATACTGACAACCCGTTTGATCATGGTAGTTAACCGTCAGCAACATTATACAAAATACAAAGTGGGGGAAACAGTAACTCGGAATGGTTGCTGCCTTCAATCTGCATGCGATAAATGATTGCGATCCCTCATGGGCCAAAGTATACATTCTTAATTATCTTCTCCAAATACTACGATAAATTAACAAGAATATGAAGTGCGGTGATGAAGTCATAATGCTTCTTAAGTATTTCATATAACAAGGTATAGGTAATTTGATCAAGTCAGTTCTTTGATTTTTTAATTAAAATATCCAATTCCATATTGATGTAATTTGAAAATAAAAAAATTACAATAAAATAAGAAATAAAATTATTTCTTAGAAAATTCATACCCGGATTTAAATTTCTTTTCAGAAAACAATATTGTCATATTACTTTAATATATTATATTTTTGAATTAACACTGAACTTTGTATAAAATATATTATTTAATGTTGATATAACCATATGTATAGACAGTATAGTATTGCTAGTAATGTATATATAATAAAACAAAATACAATTAATTGTTTAAATATTAAATAATAAATAATAATTAGAGCAAGTGTACCAAAATTAAAAATAATAAATAAATAAAAATTTAAAACTATTGACATTTAGTCTATTAATTTTAGTTTAGTAAGTTCAGTCTTAAGTATAATTTACTCTGTCAAAATTCAAAATTTACAAACTATATTTTTTTTGTTATATTTACAGACTGATCTTGAAGAACAACTTAACAACTTAAGTTCTCTTAACATTAAAAACTAATATTTAAAAATCAATTATTGGAAAAGAATCAACTCCAACTACCAGCAGATAATCAATGACATCAGTATATATATTAAAAATAAAAAAACTCTTTATTGTTAATTATATTATATTTTAATGTCTCATAAAATGAACTTTTCCAATTATAACATGTAAATTTCAGCACAAAAAAATGAAGAAAAAGACAATATTACTGTGATCTTTACAAAACAAGAATACAAACATCAAAAAGTATCAAAATTAGAGTAAGAAGAATAAATGTATCAGAAAATCTTGGTGTTAATTAAATGTACATATTAACTTCTCATTAAACATAATATAATGTCTACCTTCAATGAAATAATTTTTTTTCTTGTTTTATATTTTTTTTTTTATAAAATAAAATACTATTGTCCTTTTTTTTATGTAATTTAAGTGAACGTCATACCCGCGTCTTCATGTTTTCTCCATCTTACGCACGTCGTTCACCAGTTCTAATAGTGTGAGGTTAGTTTTGATACTGGGATGAATTGACGTATTATATGGCACAGCATAGGCTTTTATTGATATTATTAAATTTAAGTATGATTATTTTAAAATGAACAATTTCAAAAAGGTCACAACTTACTTAAAAATAATAATACCAATAAAAGCATGTCGTGCCCTAGATAATAATCTTACATTGAAATAGTATAATAGGTCAATTCACTCTAATATTAAAACTAAGAGTACACTATTGAAACTGGTGAATGAAAATTTGGTATGTCATACGTGTATAAGACGGGACAATTCATGCGGGTACCACGTCCTCTTAATTTATTATTTGTTTGCAAAGTGTATGTGTTGACATAAAACACAGTTAAAAAGCACTTAAAACTTATAAGTCATAATATTGGAACTTAATTATGTTGTATATATATAAACTTTAAAAATATCATATTGGTGATTTTTTATAAGTTATATTTTTGGAATATACATTGTAAATATTTAAGTCTCATATTTTTATCTTCATAAATAATTTTTTAATTGACTAATTAACTTAGTAAGTCTAAAAAGAAAAACAATTTGTACAGTATGATCTATTTAATGACACTCATTATTTCATAAAACTCTAATGTTTAACATTTCTTTCACATAATTTTAAGTCGCACAAAACAACATTATTGGTAAAAAATTATGATTCTTACCATTCTTAATTGTTACTATAATTTAATCAATTGACTTATTTTTAATGAAATTCATATGTGTATTACATTTTAAAAATGAGCATGGCTCATATTATTATAAATATTACATTTTAATGATTTAATAATTAAAATGTATAAATGTGTTTATTTATAGTCTGTTCAGAATGAGATCAGTATGGGCGGCCAAATAGTGCACATGGGCGTGGCTTTGTTTCGTGGCAGAGCCCGACGCGTCGCCGTATTGGGGCCGCCTGACGAAAACTGGTCGCCCCTGTGTACTGATCTCATTTTGAACATCTTATTTATTTAAAAGTTATAACTTCCCTGATGCCAAACGTCCCAGCATCTTATAATCTACTGATAAAGTGATAAATGGGAAAACATAACTATACATAACCATATATTAAATATATTAAATAAAAGCTAAAAAAAGGTCGAGGGGGCCAGGGGGGAGATATATCTCCCTAATCTTCCCCCGTAAATACACCACTGATCTATAATATTTTTTCTTGAATAAGAACTATTTATTATATAACTTAACATATTTTAAAATTTTATCAATTATAAATATATGGTTTATCAACCTCCTGTAAGCAATAAAGCTTGTGTTGGAGGTTGAGAGTTATAATATTTAACAATAATATATGAGCATAAATTTAGATTGAGTAATGTAAAACATACGACATCAATTACATATTAATTAAAAATAAAATCAGAAAAGAACAAAAAATTGTTTTAGGTTTTACTTAATACCTAAAATATAAGACATACATGATAGAACATAATATAAGTTAGTTACTATAAAATTGAATATGAATACTAGACATATAATTACAATACAGATGTAATACATATATATAGAAAAATACAATTCAAAAAAAGAGAAATAAATATATATAAAATATAAAATAAATTTAAATAGGTATCTTATCCTCACAATATGACGAAAATATCATTCAAAAAACTTCAAATACTTTACTTTCAAATACATTACTTTCAAATATCATACAAAAAAAACACACTATAATACAAATTAATATTAATTTATACTAATTATTTAATTGCTGTGCTATACCTACAGCTGTAGTGACTCGTTGTAGTGAAGGTAGGTATATTGATGTGTTAAATTTTAATTCAATGATCAATGTATACGAAAAACAATTCTGCCTATGTATCCTATGTATTTTTAATATTTTTAAATTGCTATAATAGCAACTTATGAAGAAGTTGGTTATTACATTTTAAAGTTTTCTGAAAGAACGAAAAATGTTTTATTGATATATTTAAAAAAAATGTAAATTGAAAATGTTTATAATAGTAAAACAAAAAGAGATTAAGCATTTTGAAAATTTTAACATTTATATAAAATTATACAATAAACATTTGGTGACATATAAAGTAACTACAATTATTCGTTTTTAAATTACAACTCAATAAGAAAATCGTTTGATGAAAAATCGTTATTTTATAAACAAATATCTCATCAAGATTTAAAAATATTTGTGTAATTTTACCATGCTAAACTGTTTTTTTTTTAATTCAGTAATAACAACTTACGATTAATTTATAAAACGTATTCACTTTATCTACTGTATACACTACAACGACGATACAACGTCGTCAAGGCGGCCCAATATTATATTATAACTGTAGTAGTTTTTTCTACCATCATTTTTACCAATTTTCAAAATTGTACTAAAGAATTCCACTGCAGAGAAAACTGTTTTTAATTTATTAAGTAGGTACCGCAGGGAAAGTACGTTTTTAATTTATATCAAACGTTTTACCATTACGAATTTACGAATATTATATACACAATGAAATGTGCCAAAATAATTTTATTATAGAAATTACATGCTACTCGCACCATTGAATGGAATCCAAATGTATGGAATTTTAAGTTAATAACAATTTATTAGGTAATAAATATTATATAATGGCTAGTATAACAAAATAGGTAGGTATGCGTATCCTTGGTTTTGATGCCTTGCGGCTACAACTATGGACCGTGTATTCGATAGTTACGACCCATAGAGGAATCACCGTCATAAGGACCACCAGCGCCGGGGCCGTCGCCCCGTACCCCGGACATAGGTCACGAGAGTCACCAAATGTCCACCAGGTTCGGTCGTGAGCTATCATCTCACATTCTGTTTCTGGTTACGGACAACCTCCGTCAATTTTGTCTGACGGTAGATCGGGCGGGAGTCCGGGAGGAACCAGTTCGTCAAAGAAGCTCGCACTCCCTTGACGAGAAGACCGTTCATCAGAGGCCTTCCCCTGACAGCGAGAAGCTATTCACTAGCTTCCATAGGCAAACCACACTGTAACCAGAGGCTACCACCATCACGAATCCTACCGGCAACAGACACCCACACGCAAGCGAACAAGCATGCGAGCACTCATAAAAGGGGGGCGTTGGGCGGGACAGACCCGATCAACGGGGCCTCACCCCACCCGTGGTACTGAAATTACCCCGATCAAGAAGGCCATCATCAGTGGGATGTTCGACCGTGACTTAACTCGACCTCCCGGAATTCGCCTGACTTACCTAACTAGGTTTTCAGTCGACCTATATATTACCGCGGGGCGCGAAATAAATCTTGTCCGCCACCCTTTCGCAGAAAAACCAGACTCAGTCTCGCGCCAGTCGTGATCATCCGAAGACGTACGACAGGCGCAGACAGACAGTCTGACGTCCGCCTCGACGCCGCACTGCCGGTCTTCTGACCTACGTAGACGGAGTATCACCGTGTATGGCGCCAACAGCACCCTACCGTGTCTGACTCCAATGCTACCTTTCGTAAACCACCAAAGGTTGGACGTGGTTGGACGGCCACCCACGCCTACCGAATTTGGGTCTCTACCGATACGTGCCATCAGAAGAAGGCCCAAACACTCACCGCTGTACCCCGGAGATACGAACAGATCTGGCTGACACTGAGACGCGCGGCTACGGGATGGAGTAGACCCCGACGCCCGTGTCCCCGACGTGTGTCGAGAACACCACCCGCGGGGTCGGTAGTCCTACGGGCAACCGTGACCCGGCCCGAAGGTTATCTCGTCCGAGCTACGGATCGTTTAATCGTTGCTGTTCATGAGGCAAATATTAGTTATTTCCACCTACCACGACTCGTATGGTGGGGGAACCGGGGTTCCACTATTCGCAACCGGTGGACACATTCTGTACGACTGTACCGTCGGACCCCGTGGACCCCCCCCCCCCCCCTTGGCTTATGTCATAGTTTTATTTTTATTTTTAAAAGTTTCCGTAAAATGATAACCGACATTTATTGATTAGTTTGATTATTACTTATCAGTTATTAGATTAGATTTGGACATTAGGTATTTTGTTGATAACACGTCGAATCCGATAATAATTAATTGACATACATTGTAAATATAAATTTAAAAAAGGTGGGCAAGTGGATGTCGCTATGCCGTACAGTAGGTTACAAGTGGGCCACTGTATAATGGATGGTATTAAATTTGAATTCAATGATTTAATAATATCATTATATAAAAAAAACGATTCTGAGCGGAGACGGTATGTCGGTCTAGGTATAAGACATATTATATACTTATCTATGGTATTAAAAAAAAATTGACCTATAATATACACAGGAATATCACAATATCCATTAGGTAGGTACTTATAACGCGTTATACATCAACAACAAACCGTGATACTATCATAGATATATAATATTATATACTTTAGAAGTTTCAAGTACCCACAAGTAATATTATACAATCACAACAAAATAACTAAAATAGTTATTCTATGGTTTTAATATATAATTTCGTCCAAATTTGAACTTAAAAATGACTATAAAAATAAACTGTGCTTATGTATTTTTTAGATTTTTTGGTTTCAGAATTAACTACTTACCTACGTGGAATCTTGTTTCAAATTTTCAATTCTTAGGTATAAAAGTTGAACATTTTATGAATGTTTAACTACAAAATAATTATTCAATTTTAAATTTGATAAATTTTGTCAAAATTCGATCATTAAATGCTTATAAAAAAAAAATTGTGCATATGTATTTTGAATATATTTCAACTGTTATTGCAACAATATATCAAAAACCTTGCATTAAGTTTTAACGTTGTTTACCCAACAAATACAATTTTATTGATGTTTATAGAAAATAAAACTAAAAAAATTGAAAACTTACAATGTCCGTAAACAGCTACAAAAAGAGTCAAATTTATTTTCAAAATTTTATCGTATATAGAAATTACTAATATAAACTTCCGTGGAATTTTCAAGTATCTAAAGTCATTCGTATTTTAATTACAACAAAATAAGGAAATCGTTACATGAGAAATAGAGTGAATATCAAATGTTGTAAGAATATGAATTTCAAACGCTCATAAAAATTTAATTTGAGTTTCTTACAAACATTTTTTTTCGATAAAGGTAGACAAATTTATGAGGAATCTTGCATTACATTTTCAAATCTTGGATTTAAAAAGAAAATTTTTTATGAATTTCTAACTCAAAATAATTTGGAAATTTTCGTAATTTTTACGTATTTTGTCAATATTTGAACTTTAAATGCTTATACAAAAAAAATTGTGACTATGGATTTTTAATATTTTTCTTCTGTCTTTGAAACAATATATTAGGAGATTTCTATTAAATTGTCAAGCTTTTGTA
>NC_042493.1:85190155-85205631 GCF_005508785.2 Acyrthosiphon pisum | reverse complement strand
TTACCAAAAAATCTAAAAAATACATAAGCACAGTTTATTTTATAGTCATTTTAAGTACAAATTTGGACGAAATTACATATTAAAAACTAGGATAACTATTTTAGTTATTTTGTTGTGATTGTATAATATTATTCGTGGGTACTTGAAACTTCTAAAGTATACTATTATATATCTATGATTTTACCACGGTTTTTTGTCGATTTATAACGCGTTATAAGTACCTAATAGATATTATGATATGATTAATTTGGAATTTATTATAGGTACCTATTATAGGTCAATTTTTTTTTAATACCTACCATAGATAAGTATATTTATGTCTAATACATAGACTGATATACCGTCTCCGCTCAGAATCGTTTTTCTTATACAGTGATATTATATCATTGAATTCAAATTTAATACTGTCCATTATACAGTGACCCACTTCTAACCTACTGTACAGCAGAGCGACATCCACTTACCCACCTTTTTTTTTCTATAAATGTCAATACAATTTTATTAGTTGTGTCAAAAAGCTTCAAAATTTAATGGGAAGCTCCTAATATATAGTTACAATGACAGTTGAAAAATATTAAAAATGCATTAGGTATCACAGTTTAATTATAAGCATTTAAAGTTCAAATTTTAAAAAATATGTAAAAATCACGAAAATTTGCACATTATGTTAGAAATTCATAAAAATGTTTCTTTTTAAATCTTATATTTGCAAATTTAATGCAAGATTCCTCACAGGTTTGTGTACCTTTATAAAAAAAAAAGTGTCTAAGGAAAGTCAAATTAAATTTTTATGAGCGTTTCAAGTTCAAATTTATAGAACATTGTATTTTTACTCGATTTCTCATGTAGTGATTACATATATTATGTTATGTTATATTATATTACATATTCATATTTTATTGTATCTAATTCAAAAACCAATATCTGTAGATACTTGAAATTTACACCATATATTATTTGATAAATTTCTATACTCAATAAAATTTACAATAACAGTTAAAAAATATTAAAAATACATAGGCGCAATTTTTTATTATAAGTATTTCGATTTTTGACATCATTTTTCAAATTTAAAATAGTAGTAAAAATTTATAAAATGTTCAACTTTTATAGCTAAGGATTGAAAATTAAAAAGAATGTTCCGCGTAAGTAGATTTTTCTGTTAACCAAAAATCTCAAAACTATAAAAACAGTTTTTTATTATAGTTATTTCATGTTCCAATATGGACGAAATATATTACATAAATACCTAACCAAGAATAATTGTATAGTATTAATTCAACTTACCGGCTACCGCATTAATAATATTAAATATAAACATAATATTAAATATCTACACTGACAAACCGTCTCCACTCAGAATCGTTTTTCATGTATACAATGGTATTATATCACTAAATTCAAATTCATTATACAGTGACCCACTTGTCACCAGACTGTAGTGCGAGATCCACTTATATTTATTATTTCCTTAATTATTAGTACCTAGATATTTTTTTAAATCTTATTTTTAAATTAATTTGTTCAGCTAGGAAGTTTATTTTTACATTTTATTTTATTATATCTAAATAAAAATGTAAATCTTTCTTTGTTGTTAATTTGAAAAAAAATCATGTATTTTTCAAGTCACCATTAAAGATTTTAATTGAAAATGAAAGCGTTACACCCAAAATTTAAGATGATTTAAAATATTTTTATTTATTCAACGCTTGAATTTTTAAAAAGTATTAAGAGGACACCACCGCATTTGTTGTCTCCGTTTTACACATTTACAACATATTAAATTTTCGTTCACTAGTTTCAACAGTGTGCTGATAGTTTTGATATTAGAGTGACTTCACCTAGGTAATTCACCTTCTACAAAACTTTTAGGTAAGAACATTATCAGTGCTTAAGCGTCAGATTTTAATTTTTATTTGATATTTTAATTTTCAAGATGGATATAAGCATTTGATATTTGTCATATTTCAAATATCCTGCTTGAAATTAAAATATCAAAAAAATCGACGACGCGGACGCTTAAGCATAAATAATGTTCTTACCTAAAAGTTTGATAATAAGTAAGTTCATGAACTAGAGTGCACTTTTATATAAAAACTAACATTAGGTACTAACATTAGGTACATTATTGAAACTACGTATATGTCATACGTTTTTAAGAGGGAGACAACAAACGCATGGGTAGCGTCCTCTTAAAAGCTGATCTAGGGTCTGACTTAACAAAATATAGTTTATTTTGTTCAGATGTCTGCGATTTTTTTTTCATCTTAGAATAAGAAAAAAAAATAACATGATTGTTTCAAGTCATCCACTAACCCAGGATGACGGCTTATATATTATAAACATACCTACCTACCTATATACCAATATCATAACAGTGATCGATCCAGGGGCAGAGTCCACCTCCACCACAAAAAAAAAACAACGTAGTTGCCCTATATTTTTATCAGTGTTTTCCACTGTAGTGCAGTAATAGATATTAATTGTTAGTAATAGGTACCTATTGATTTTGTAAAATGTTTTGTACTTTTGCCCACTCAAAATTAAGCAACAGATCTGCCACTGTATCTAGTGTTGGGTAAATTACTTTTGAAAAGTTATTAAATTACATTATTCGTTACATTAAATATTTTAACTTTAATTACATTTGCGTTACCAAACATAATTTTTATTATGTTACAGTATTTTTCCTTTCAAAAAGTAGCTGGTTTAATCGTAAATAAATAGATTTGATTATCGAATATCCTACCTAGCACTTAGGTTTTGTCATTCATTCTACATTTATATACTATTTTAATAACATGGAAAACAACACTTTACTCCACAGAAATTAATTTTTAAAAGTAATTTTGTTACAATTGCGTTTATTAAAATAAAATATAATAATGAAATTACTACAAAGTTACTTCAAAAGTAATTTTGTTATAGCAATTTGCGTTATGTTTCTACTCAACACTGACTATATCATGAGGTAACCATTTATAAATGAACATAAGTACTTGGCCAATGTTAGACACTCAGATAATATAAATAAATTAGGTAATGGATAACAATTTGTTAAAATAATGATAAATTAATTTACATCACAAAGTATTTGCTATCTACCATACACTGACTGTATCATGTGGTAACCCTTTATAAATGTATATGAGTACTTGGCCAATGTTAGACACCCAGAAAATATATATAAATTAGGTAATGGATAACAATTTGTTAAAATAATGATAAATTAATTACTAAGTATTCGCTGTCATATATTTCCTGAAATTGCATTGTCATATAGTTAGAGAATTATATAACCATAATAGCTAAATTAGAATTAAGATTTAATACTGTAAAAAATAATTAACAATTGTCTTAAATTTAATAAATAATTTTGTGTAAAGTAAAACAAAAATAGTAATATTAGATTTCCAATTAATAAGTTCCTAGAATAATTTAAGAATAAATATTAAATTTGTTGTTATCTACATAATTTTCGCATTGCAGTCATTGATGCATATATGACATCATTAACACTAATTCCAGCATACGATGAACCAACCAATGTCAGCGGCAAACGCCTAACATTAATATATTCTTGAATTTTTGTTACACGTTCATAATGTCCAACTGTATATTGTGGAATGCAATCATTTAATATTTGTGTACTGTATGTATTAGGTTTTGATTGAATATCAAGCACACGTTTGACATGACCTACAGCTGTATCAGCAAGTTTTTCTTCAGACAAACATTTAGAGTTTTTGACAAAATGTTCTTTAAATCCATATCCACCCATCATGACTGTAAGATCAACACGATCACTGTGTCCATAAATATAATTATTAAATATTATACCCAACAGAGACAATTTTTCAAGTGGCGAAGAAAGAACTCCAAAACCTTTGTAAGGACCCATCACTTTAGGATCATCGTATGTTAAATTAACTGTTGCTATAGATACCATGGGTATAGATGTTAATAGCTGTGTCAATGTTGAATGTTGAGACTTAACATGAAAGAGTGAAGCTAATTTATGTGCAGGTAATGCACTAATAACATGTGCACATTCCAACTGTTTACCATTAGAAAACCCAATTCTGGCACCATTTCCGTTTTCGTAAAAATGCAACTCTGTACACTGAGTATTTAGATTTGTATGAATTCCTTGAGACTCGTTTTCAATATCTAAAGCATGGATTAAACGTTGTAGGCCTCCATCTAAATAATAAACTGATGGGGGAGGTTTAACAGTATTTGTTCCTTTTGTATCTTTTACTTTTTCACGATTCCAAATGGAACTTAACTGTTCTTTTAATAACCCTAATCCAACTGTTCCATGTTTACGTTCTGCTTCATATAAAGCACCAAACATAAACTTAACACTCATTTGCTTAGCATTTCCACCGCATACTCCACACAATAACGGTGAAATCAAGTAGTCAGCAAATTCTTGTCCGAACGTGCGACAAAAAAAGTCATAAGCACTTTCATCATTATTTTGAACATCAGATAACTTATCTTTGCTATTATTTGATGAAAAACACTCACGTAAGACATAATAAATCCATGGTTTAGTGAATGGTTGATTTACTGTAAACAGAGCTTTCCAAACACTCATAGGTAATTGATGTATATTTCCATTTGCAAATATGTACCTAGCAGAAGCATCAATACCTACGTTGCGCACTAGATCTTCAATACCTAAATCTTTTATTAAACTGAACGTATTGTTTGCCGATTTTCCGCGACCTCTAATCGTTCTCGGACCAAGCTCACTAATAACATTAGTGTTTTCGTCCTTCCACGACTGGATCCAGCCACCTGTATGATCGCTGGCTTCAATAATTTGTATTGATTGGTTTTTTTCAATTCCTCCTTCTCGTTTCAGGTAATATGCAGCACTTAGACCAGCGAGTCCACCGCCTAAAATGGCTATGGTCATGATTAAAGTTACTAATTACAATAATTAGTACCAGCGGGTACCTAGAAATAATAATATGAGAAAACAAAATACAAAATTACTTTAATTTTCGAGAGATTTTATGTTGACATTAAAACAGAAACTTAAAACAATTTTATTAATTTTAAATGCAAGTGTGTTTTAATAGGTTTTAATAATGTTATTTACAAAAATAATCAAAAATTTCAATTTTTTTATAATAACCAGATAACATTTTTTTTTTAATAACATGATAACATGATAACAATTGCTTATATTATATTATCATGCTTTCGCATATCTCTTAGATTTTAGATGGTATTGTGTATAAATTGTTATAAATTATAATTTCGTTTAGATTACGACAGAATTATTATTTATTAATTATTAGCTATTGCCTATTGGCCATCCATTTAATCTTAATTGTCTTAATTAAGTAAAAGTATAATTAAGGAACTATATAAATGTTCAAGTGAACATCATAACATCATTTATAAATGATTTATATATATATGCATCTATAATAGTCGTGATATTATGTAATAGGTATTGCAATTTTAGATTATTGAGTACTATGAGTTCATATACTCGATATAGCTGATACTATCTAGTTATGTATTCTTGATCAACATAATTAACTTGGATAACGCCTAATTTTAAACCTCGTTAGGTATGTAATTTATTTTTTATCATCATATTTATTATATGGCATAGTTTTTTGTGCTCGTTTTTATAATATTTAATTAATAAGTTGTAAACAGTTTAATAAATAAAAACAAAATTAATTTATTCAATTTACTCACAAGCCATGAGTCATACAGAATCAACAAAAGAAAATGGATTACCATTTTATGCAAGTGGTCTAGTTGTTAAAGGATTTGGACGAGGATCAAAGGATTTGGGTATTCCTACTGGTCAGTATAAAATATAAATTAAAACATAATTGAAAAAATAGACATCTTAATTTAAAAAAAAAAAAATGTTATTTAATAATTTTTATATCTGTACAAAGGGTTTTTTTTTACAATCAATGATGATTTTAATAATTCTATAGAATTATTGCATATATATATGCAACAAAAATATGGTTGTACAGAAAATTATGAGAATTGGCTTAACATTTCAAAATATTTATTAAATATAATATCATTCATACTTTGATTAGGTACCTATAGTAAGTTTGAAATTTTAATTTTAAAAACTTTGTTACTGTTAGATTATAATAATTACATCATAGAAAATATAAGCAAATATGTTTTAATTAAGTACCTTTTTGTTTTATAGCTAATTTTAGTCGTGATGTAATAAAAGGTTTACCTGAAAACATAAGCACTGGAGTATATTTTGGATGGGCACAAGTTGACAAATCACCAGTTTACATGATGGTTATGAGTATTGGTTGGAATCCGTTTTATCAAAATATTGAAAAGTCTATGGTAGGTTAAAATATATTATTTGACCACTAAATATAGTAATCTAGTATCATAAAAATAAAACATTACTTTGAATATACCTACAACAAAAAAAGTTAAAAATTGCAAATCTATAGTTAATAACTAGTAAATATAAATAAAATTTGTCTTTAGAAAGTAGGTCATACATTTTAATTAATTTTTTTTATAGGAAATTCATATACTTAAACAATTTGATGAAGATTTTTATGGATCTAATTTAAAAGTCAAGGTTGTTGGTTTTATTCGACCAGAATTAAATTTCAACTCTGTAGGTAAGTACAACGGTTATTATTGAAATCATCAAATCAAAATTGTATTCAAATTCCATTTTTTTATATAGATGAACTAGTCAGTACTATTCATTCCGACATTGAATATGCAAAACAAAAATTAGATGAAAATGACAAAAAAGATGTATTCTTTGATTTATAAATTGTAAGGCAATTTAAATTTAAATTTATTATTCCATATTGTAATGAGTATAAGTATTATAGGCGTGCGCACGGGGCAGCAGACTGCTACTGCTGCCCCTGAACAGTTTGAATAGTTTTGTTAGGACCTAACAGATCCAACTGTCCATGCTGGGCCACTGTATAATGCTCATTAAAAAATAAGTTATATTCTATTCAATTTAAGTTGACCCACTTTCGCGCATGCATACTGAACCGCCGGAACATTTAGACCCCCCCAAGTAGGCGCCAGCGGTCTGTGATTGGCGACGATCACCACTAGCACTCCAAAGTCGAGCCAGCCTGCGCGACCGCGACCATTATTCGTCTGACAAGTGGGTCAACTTAAACTGAATAGAGTATAGTTATCCAATATTTTTAACGCATGAGCTAATCTTTTCTATATTTAAATAGTTCTATCTTAACACATACCACTGTATATTGTTATTATTAACATTCATTAAAGATTTATATGACGTGTATCTAATATAATTTATCAAAAACTAAAAATAACTAAGGTTTTCCTTGTTCTGAACTAACGATGCAATAGCCAGTAGGTACAGTATACACTGATATTAATTTCATTACCACCATCCCCCCAGGCTGTTTGTATGAAAAAATTGTTTGTTGCACCTGACTTAAAACTCTGCGTACGCCTATGATAAGTATATGAAAATTAAATATATTCCTTTGTGTTTTATATAGTTGTATTATCACTTTATTTTGTTGATATGTATACAAATTACATTATTATTGTTAAATATTTTTATTAGAACAAGATTAAAACTATATATTGACTAAACTTAATTATTATTATCTTAAATAAAAATGCATATTTTATAAATAAGGATATTCTTCTGTTCTTAAAAAAATTATATACTAATTAATAGTTTCTAGCTGTATAATGCAACTACGCCTGGGAAGTGGGAACAAATATAAACTACTGCGTAATAGAGCCGTATAGGTATTAGGCGTGTATCTCGGTCTTAGTGTGCTGAGGTACACGGGAAAATCAACGTTGGTGTACTCAACCGTAGTGGGCAATTCGCCTGTGGTAGATAAGACATACTATGCACTCGGTATATTTTAAAACTACTCATAAAACTTTTCTGATCTCTAAGAACAGTCTTTGAAACTTGTCAAAATCGGTTGAGTAGTTTTTGATTATAATATATAAACTACAATTTAATATATATTAATTTATGTATAAATAGATTTTATAAAAGTCTCTTTTATTTCTGTAACCAAAATGTTCAACTTTCATGATCTAAAGGTAATTCCTGTGTGAGCTACCATATTATGTTGGTTGAAAAACAAAGCTATAAACATAAATCAGTTCAGTAGTTTGCATGTCTTTAAGACCCATACAAACGTACATTTATTTTTATGTATGTAGAAGTTTACTTACATGAAAATATTTGATACACATTAATATAGGCATTGATTTTTTGACTGGAGTGATCCATTAAACTGTAAATTAATTTAAAGCCCATTTTTACTCACAAGTCTAGAATAAAAATATTAAAATTTCTGCATTTTTATTTATTTTGTCAGAAAAGCAAATTTAGCCTTCAATGTATTGAAATCTAGCAACCAGTCAACCAGAGAAAAACAACATAAAACTTACTCAGAAATTAGAATAGTTCAATTGTTTTTGGAGATAGATTTTTATGAAAACTAAATATTTTACATTGTAATTTATAGATCTGATCAATATTGTTTCTTTGTAAATGAGTTGATAATTTTATACTTTCCAAATTAGTTTATAAGTCTGATACTCAAAATTGCTTGAGTATTTGAAAATTTCAGTTATATTATTGACATGCTAGTTTGTTAAGTATTTAATTAATTTAGTAAGTACAGAAAAAAATTAAATAATGAAATATAAATGTATTAATTATTATTTTCAATCTATTTTTGTAAATTTAAACTATCAAACTTTTATTCATTTGTATGCTTATCGGAAATATTGGGTTTTCGAGATACTTTAGTTTATACATTCATTTTTCCAATAAAACATTCTAGCAGGGACTGGCCCTAGAATACTGAGTTTCTCAGTTGCTTGCTCTATTAGCATCTGGACAACTGTAGGCAATAAATAACATGTAGTAGTCAAGTATTCCAACAGTACTCGAACATTTTTTCAAAGTCGAGTACTGCTCCAACTCAAGAATAATATTTGATGATATATAAAATATAAATAATTTATTTTTTAAAGTTATAGTTATACTAAATATTTGATAGGTAAGTAAAGATATCTAAAAAGAATTTTATAATTTTAAATATTTATATTAAATTGTGTTATATTTTAGGTTTCAACTTAATATTGATATCAGTGAAAATATTATCTTAACTACATATACATATATATATATATATATATATTAAAAATTAAAGATAAGAAGGTGGAAAAGGAAAATAATAAATATGCAATATAGAAAAGTGGTCTTAGTAAATATTTATTTTATTTAGCAATTAAAAACCAACTTAAATATTTTAATACTTCAAGGATTACGAGTATAAAAAGAATAATATAACTTAAAATATTAGTGCTTTAAAAAAAAAAATATATAATACTGAATTAATACAACTATAAATAAATATATAAAATAGTTCTTTAATTACTTCAATAGTGAAATTTTGAAATTGTAAACCAAAGCCAATTCATATTAGAAACTATTAATCACTATTATTTCAATTAGTGAACTTAAAAAACATATCCAAAAATAATAACTATTAATGCAGCCCAATAGTTTGATAAGAACGGTGTACCAGTTATGAATGAAGATAAATACCAAATTCCAGTCACTACCAATAACTGTACACCAGTATTTGCCAACATCAACCTATAAAATAATATGTTAAATTAGAATTAAATAAAATTGAATATAAAACTTCAAGTACTTACATAAAATTTTTCTTCAATGCTTGTTTCATTGTTTTATCACCTTCTTTGTGTAAATATTTCCGTACACCCAACGTAAGGTTTATAAAATATGGAGTCCAATTTAAAGATGTAGGATCAATGTAAAATACAGATTGGTCATCCACACTCAGTTCTTCTTGTAAACGAAGTGTACGAGCATTATCAAATTTCCATTCGTTAAATATAAATGGTGCAAGTTTACTGAGTGATCGGTTCACATTTTTATGTAATCGTACAAGGCTGGTAAATTATAACATCAAAATATATTTATTTAAAACCATGAAGTATATGCATACATTTTAATTAATATAGAAAAGCCTATCCATGTGTGTGATGGGTTATGTTTATATGATACAATTAATTGTATTCAATAGAATATACTCACATTGGTCTTCCGCCAGAGATTTTGGTAACAAAATCTAATATATAAGCTGGAATAAAATGAAAAATGGCTGAAGAAATCCAATACATGAATAAATTGGGCAAAAATTTTATATTAGGATACCACACAGCTCCACGTATGGGATAATTATGTAAAGTAGTTGTCAATATTGATGAAATGTCATTCCAACGGAACGGATTACATGTGCTTGTTGTACAATGAAATATTGGCGTTTGTCCATCTACGGTCGGTGTACTAAAATTGAATAAAAAAACAATATCATACATTAATCGAAATGGAAATTTTTCAATTTTACTCATGTTAATTTATAAAACAAAATAATTAATTAAATTATAATTTGTATAATACAATGTTAATTTAAAATACATGATAAACATAAATTATATTACATTTTTATTATATATATTTACCTATCTGGCAATTGAGCACTAAACCATGTACCAGCAATCATTGTATTTATAACCACATCTACTGGTATATAATCATATATTAAAGACTTGTTGACTGGTAAACGCCTTACTACGCCCTTTGAAGCACCCATTATAAATCCTTGAGGACCATTTTTTGATACTGTCCAGCCTTCAACAGGTTCTTTCCATGCAGCAACAACTATGCAGTAAATTGTTTTTATTATTTAACTGAATAATTAGTTTGTATTTTTGCATAGTATAATACTCATAATTATAGTAATTTTTTTCAATCACATTACAGATTAGTTAATAAGTATAAATCTAATAATGGTATTAATTAAGCCCAAAGTAAGATTTTGCACTTAATATTTCTATTTTATATAAACACAGCATAGAATCAAGTTATTACAGTATTTTGTTTTATATTAACATTTGATCATTAAGTCATTACATAAACTGAACAAAGTTAATTTTTCATAGTTGTAACTTGTTGGCCACCGATTTGTTTAATGTCCAGAGAACATAGTGATGTTTTTAACATGCATTTAAATGCAACAATAAGATAAATCATTGAATTTTAAAAATAATCCTGAGCTTTTCAGATGCTCATAATCAAAGTGTGAGCAATCATAATTTTATAATAAACATCAATATACAATACAATATAGATTTTGTAAAACTCTTTTCTATAAACAATTAACTATAATAACCAAAACAATTTGACCCTTAAATTCGTGCAATAACAATAATATAATTTTGTTCAGTTAAATTTTTAATTAATATTTTACATACTCATGCTTGGTCGTACTATACAGGTACGAATAATATTTCTGGCATCATTAACAACATGTTCAGCCAAAGCTTTAGTAAATGTGTAAGTATTAATGTGATCTCCCATGATCCTAAACAGATAATAATTATACATAAGTAATATAGAGGTAAAACGTTCGGAAAAATGATTTCCTTAAAATAATATTTAACATACATAATTAGTGTACAAGAAAACCACATAATCATAATCTGCAAAACATTTATATTTATGAGAAAAAATTTGTTACTAATTTGAAAGATATAATTTTGTTTTATTTATACATAAGTTTTAAAAAAAAATATTTTTTATTTTTATTAATATTTTGTGACAATATAATTCATTTAAAATAATATTTCATTTATAAATTAAAATGCATTTGCTTATGTATATATGTGCTTTGTCTAGAATCGTTTTTAGAATACTGCTGTAGGATTTTCTGAATGTAGAGTCAGTCATAAATGTGATTTATTTAATACTTTCAAAAGTTTAATATAGTTGAATAATTGTGAATAATTGTATATTACATTTTTTCAAATATCATGATTAGAATAAATTAAGATGTCATTGACTTATAGTTCATGGTAAAGCTGTTGAATACTTATTTTAAAGTATTTAACTTTATATTTAAAGAATATTAACTTAAGAATTAAGTTTAATTACTAACTTTTCAGCACCGCTGTTTAACTTCTCGGCATCCATAGTTTTAGTATAATTTATAATATCATTATAGTTCGCTGGTGCATCATAAATTTTTTCCATTGCATAATTCTTATTACTATTAACATAGGCACTAGACACATGTAATAAACACTAAAAAAAAAAGTAGAAATTATTTTCAATATTGTATTTTAGTAATCAATAATAAAAATATAATTTATCTTTACTTGAAGGTTTTTTATTTTTTTGCTTAGCTCTACTATACTTTTGGTACCCATCAAGTTGACAATTACAGCTGTTTTGAGATCAGTTTCAAAATCTAATGTGGCTGCACAATGAACTACAATATTCACATTGTCACATAACATTTTGAAATCGTCATCTGATAATCCTAAATTTTCCTCAGATATATCTCCACATACAGGTTTTATTTTATTTAATAATTCATCAAAACCCTCAGAAGTTCTAAGAACATCAAATACCTAACAAAGTATTTTTGACAAATGTAAATTATACTTGATACAAATAAAAAATCATATTTATCAATTGATCTTTACCGAATTGTTTTTTATGGTATCCAATCTTTCTTGGATGCCTTGTCCTTTCCGTGGTCGAAGTAAAATAAATATATTTCCAACATCTGGCATGCTTCTGAGTACTTTTTCTATGTAAGAAACACCAACAAAACCTGAACCACCCGTTAGAAATATGTTTTTATTTGTGTAAAATGTTTTAACTGTCTCGTACGTCATTATGCTGGGTTAGAAATATTTCTTCTAATCAAATACGAAGTGCAAAAATTACTAGAAAAAAAAATACTGGTATCAAAATGAATACATTCAATTTATAAAGAATGGTTAAATTATGTTAGCAATGTAGTTATGAATTCAGCAATCATCAGACATAAAACGTAAAATTGATTTAGGTAAGTCTATAAGTACACAAAAGTGTATAACGTTAAACTACTTACTGATGCGTAGCACAATATCAACAATTTGACACTAGAGTGAGAACGATTGAAGATAGAACACAAATCAACAGCAATGGATGCAGATGTGATTTATCAGTTCTGAGCGAAATCATTAACCGAGTGAAATATGAAAAAAAAACTAAAAAAGAAGAATATTATTATAATGGTAAGAAAATGATGGACAATAAAAAACAAAAACAAAAACCGGTTTGGTTTCCGTGTGGTATGGGGTCAACACTACTCGTATCCGGTATTTCTAGTGTAATAAGAACATCATCGTGGAAACATTATCTATCGTACTTTCATCTGCCTACTGCCACGGGAAAACGTGTGTAGCCGTCGTCGGGTATTTGGTGGAGGGGCGGTGGAAGGCAGGCCGCGGACTATGTAGTAATTAGGCACCCGCTGTTATTATTATGACTATTATTATTTATGGAAGCGAGACCGACGCACAAACCCTCAAAACGTGCGTTATACACTTATACTTCGACAAGGTGCGTTCGCATCGAAATCATTGTCAAAATTCAATAAGATATGATCGCGATTCTATTTCACCGTGTTCAATTTTATGACATCATCTGAATTATTTTGATAACAGTTTGTGTTATGTACAGTTTTTTTTATGGAATTTTGGGCACGGCAAACACGCCTACATTTCCGCATCGCGTGGACCGATTTAATCCCGGCGAGGGGTTCGTAAATCGACTACCAGTGTGTACTGTGCGTGTGGGTTACGAGCGAATACACTCTAGTAGTAATTTATTTACGAACATAAGGAGAGAGAGAGAGAGAGAGTGAGAGAGTGACGAAATAGATGGAAATACGTAATATACTTACATGGCAGCGTGTAGAAGAACAAAATACGAAATAAAGAGTTCGCATCAAACAAGTGAATCCGGAGTTTCCGTAATTCGTAAACGTGCATAAAATCAAATCAACAAAACACGACGTCCGCGATGATAACGCCTATGCGATAACGGTAACAAAAACGAAACCGATAAGACACCGGCAAAGTTTCTCCGGAGAAATTGAGTGAAACCGCGTACGCGCGCTACGTGCTTAATTGATTTTGTGGTGTTCGTATTATAGGCCAGGGATGGAAAATGGGATTTGGTCAACGTGTCAATTTATGACACAATTAAAAAAAAAAATATCAGCCGTGCCACTAATTAACTTTGTTAACACGGAGAATTTTTGCAAAATACAAGCAAAATGGTAATGATAATAATGTAGAAAAAAATTATTAAAAAAATCAACTTCTATTGATTGTTAGAAACATTTTACTCCATATTGCTTGAAAGATTTTTGGAAGTCTGATTAATATGCTGTTGCTTGCAAAGTATATAAATATATATAGACACATGAAAGTCTTTCGGGTACCATCGAAAATGGGTACCACTTATTTGCCATCATAGCGGCTGCTATAGGATACACTATAGACCGTGAACCTGTAACATAATATATATTTTTTTGTTATAAATATTAAGTATGGGAACGAATACAGTTTTTTTTCAAAATGTGTGTGTTTTGTATGCTTAATATGATGGCAGATGGAACTTTAAAAACAAGTCAGTCAAATTTTCTTTGGAAGTTATATTATAACATTGTTATATTGCATTATTACAGTGAGCAGGCCTTATATATACCAGTACCTATCCCTATCTTCATTCTTCAATTCCTGACGGACCATACACGTACAGCTGGCAATAGTGGCATTGAAATAGCTAAAAACATTATAGGTACCTACGTTTAGTAAGAATACTAGTTGAGTGTGTATTTTTTTTTTTTGCAATATTTTAATACCTAGTTTAATATTTGTTGGTAAGAAATTTAAAAATCCTATAAAGTATTAGGTACTTATTTTACTTTCAAGTTTCAAGGTGTTAATATTATTAAGAATAAAAAATAATAATATCAATGCTGATTGATATGACCTCAAATTTCCTCTACCTCAGGCATTAGTTCCGTAACGCCGTAACTCATAATAATAATAATCATAAGGAATCATTACTACATAGTTTCTCCTTCAATATAGGTAGGTATTACAGTCGCAACTCGCAGCCATGTGGAAACTAGAATTTAAAGATAATATAACATTATAATTTATAATACAATCTTATATCGTTGATAGACAAGTAGGTAGTAGATACCTACTAACAACGATGTATATATTATAATATAAAATATTATATAAACGATATTACAGGGTTCAATAGGCTGAATCTTGCTATCAAGTTAGTACTTAGTGTACAGTGATGGTTGTACTATAATGGTGGTGCTCGTTCCAATAATATAGTTACTCTCAGCATGACTAAATGGATCTATAAGTCACTAAGTCATTAGTCAATATAATTAGCCATTAATCATAATCAATTGTTATTTGTTCATCATAGAAATTAACGAAAATTAAATAAAATTACAAATTATTAAATTTGTTTTCTCGCAGGGCGTATTTTAATTCCAGAATAAAAA
>NC_042493.1:85137947-85190055 GCF_005508785.2 Acyrthosiphon pisum | reverse complement strand
ATTCCTCAACACATAAGGAAGAACTTAATCTATGTCGTAGCGTTTAGTAATTAACGATTTAGTTGGTACATGATGAATTAAAGTTAGATTAATCTAATTTAGAATTTAGATAGTATATTACTATATTAGTATAGGAAATAGGTAGATTTGAAAAAATCTGAAAAAAATCAAGTTGGAAATAAAATGTTATTATAATTTATTGAATTTAAAATATAAACTATCATTCATTTATAAGAAACATTTATTATACTTAATACATAATATTACATCAATATGTACAAATTATAGTTTATTGGTACAATCGTATTATTAAAGGTTTATTGACTTCAAAATATTCATAACAAATTATATCGGATTATTTCTATAATAGATTGAATCTAAGTACAACAAGAATCTTAAAAAGAAAAAGAAAACATTTTTTTGAAGTCAAAACACGATACAGTTAGATGGAATTATTCAATTATATCAATAGTATAATGAAAAACGGCGTTTGAAAAAAAAATTCGACGGCGACGGTGGCGGTGGCTATCGGTCTGTTTGTTTTTATCTTTTCAGTAGTTTTAAGTAATTTGCGTTTCACAATGACGTTTTGTATGTCATTAAATAATATTTCAATTCTTACGTGTATTCGTTTTCAATTAAATTTAATGTAGGTATTACAATCAGTGGCGTAGATACGATTTTTTCTGGGGGGGGGGGAGGGGGGTTTAAAATATATTTATGATACAAATTACAAGTTATTATAGTTAAACTAAACGTCATTTTTATTTTGTTTCAAATTAGTATTAGTTATAAATAGTTGCAATAGTTTTGTATTAGACTCAGGTGCGGACTTGCCATTTTTCCGCCCCTAGGCATTACAACACTAGCGCCCTTTACATTGGCGTACTCCCACGGTGGGGGGGGGGGGTAATGTTCCATGAAATAAACGTTATCGCTGTTTTTGTCGATTCTATAATTGGTTATTATTTCAGTAATAGTTATCGATGCCTACCTATGATAAAATTGTTATCGACGATAATTTTGTCGACTCGTCGTGCTATATAATTTATTATTCGTACCGTCGGGAGTTTGCCGAAAGTCTCTTATCACAACAATTTTCCCAAAACCCCTTATACCCCTTATACCCCCCCCCCCGTAACTACGCCACTGATTACAATAGAAAAATAAGATGACTTTAAATTACTATTATAAAATTTCAACAATAATAATATTACCATTGTCCATTCCAATATTACATGTTGTAACTTGTAGTGACGTTGTGCGGCTGAATACGACAACGGCAGCACCGCGTCTTTCATCGGTTGTTTATCTATGGCGCCCTCTCGTAGCGTTGTCAGACAATGTCTATAAGTTAACAATATTGGTCGGAACTGTAATGATGGACATTTCAGTTTGGATAATGTAAAGTTTTAAAAATACAAATAACATCGTTGTTCATTTTAAAATAATCATTACAATAATATTATATCGGTGACTTTTTCTGATCTAGTAAAAATATCTGAGTAAAATTACTCCCTAAATAATAAACTACCTATAAAGATGATAGATACATGATACATATATACATATGGGTACCTTTAAATTATAATATATATTATTATTAAATGGAAAATTACTAAAATGCGTTCTGTTAGCGTACGTTTTTCATATTTAGATAGCGTTTGTAACACTGAGATGACAAATACGCGTGCATGCCCTGAATACCATTAATTAGAATCGTTGAGTTACAGTATAAAGTTTTAATGGAAACAATTTTTTATTTTTTGGTTACTTCTTTACTACCTACTATATTTTTTTTAGTATAAGAACATCCATAATATACTTGATTACTCCTTTGCCCTCAAATAGTGAATATAAAATTAATTTCAAAAAATATAATATTTTGTAAGTTAAAAATGTTGAAATATTAAAATGCAGATTGTATTTAATCAATGGTAACAATTATTTAACGTTATCACGGTTATGGCAAACAATAGTAAGAAACGTGTGAATCGCAGAAAAAAAGTCCCGATAAAAATTAATGAAAATATATCAAAATTAAAGTATAGGTAACTATGTTAAAATTATATTGAAAAATACATTAAAGTTACATACAAAATCTTATAATATAAAAAATGTCAATTATTTACTTAAATCACATATTAAAATATAATAAAATTGAATTTAATACAAGTCTAAAATAATAAAATGTAATACTATAATTAGGTACAGCTCTTTCTTATGTTCTGACTTACGGCCGTTAAAAAGGCCTGTTTATAGGTATACATATTATAACCTATTATTATACCAAAAAACGTATGTAATGTAATGTTCCTAATCAAAGTTCAAATTATAAGTATCTATAGTAATTTCGTATATATTTATTAGTCTACTATATTTTAAAAACCATATAGAATTAATTCCTATTAAAACAAACTAAAAATTTTTATAACTACCTTTCAATTTATGATGAATAATTTATAATATGAAACTTTTTATATTTATCTATACAATTTGATATATTATACCATATTATTATCATTATACTAAAACTAAATACTAAATTACTAAGTTATAACAAAAGCCAAAAATATGATCTTCATTGAGGAACTTGAAAATTAAATATATATATTATAATATATACATTATATAGGTATGTGAGCTTGTTAGCTGTTTCTATTTTTTATATTATATGATTTTTTGTGTAACTTTAATGTATTTTTCAATACACTAAAGTTTTAATCATTTTCAATTTTAACATATTTATACTTCATTTTTGATATATTTTCATTCATTTTTTCGGGAATTTTTTTCCTAGTGTGGGATTTTTTTATATACATTTATACCATTAAAGGGCCTCGCTAGTACCGTCAATTTTAGCTGAAAATACCTAAAGTATTGACAAAATTAAAGTTAATTAACGTTGTCCGATTTTGATTCTGAAAAAAACTCACCAGACAATTGTCTTTAGATCCTACGAAGCACTTTGTAAAAACTAAATTTTATACTATTGTGAACTGTAATTGAAAACTTGAAAATATGAACTTTTTCGAATCATAATTAAAATTAAAAATAGAAAATGTTTCGTATGCTCTACAGACATTTTTCCGCTGAATTCAAATATTTTTTCAGAATCAAAATCAGACAACGTTAATTTAATTTAATTTTGTCAAAACAAATGTATGTTTTTGTAAAATTCGTGTAATTATATTAATCATTATTGATGATATTTTAATATTATTAATAGCTTATAAGCTAAGATGAATCACGGAAAAAACTACAGAAAATAAACCAAAAGAAAAAAAATCAAATTTGTATATTTTTAATTATTTTACTATTATATCATATTTTATTATACATTAGTTCTATTTTTCTAATTACAAATTTAGATCAATGATTCAACTGGTCTGGTTTCTTGGTTAGGTATAATATTATTTATTTCAAGCAATTAATAAATAATAGGTGAATACATTAAATACATGACATATTATAGTTAGTATATAGCTTATATAAACAGTTAGTTGTATAAATGTGTAATAAATATATTTAGTTTAAATTTTAAATATATTTTTTTGTTGAATTCCGCATGACTTATATTAAACAGTCAAATAAAGTAATACAAATATAAATTAATATAATAAATAGGTACAATTGTACAGATTAGATAACCTCTATAAAATATAGGTATAGTAGCTATACTTATATGTATAAACGTATTATTACTATGTATAATCCATGCTATTACCACGATGTAGATAATCTGTATATATCTATATAATATATATATTATCTACATCGCGATCGTGGCTATTACCCATATAATATACATAATATGGTTATGTAGCGATTTTGCTATTTTGTTGTAACTAAATCAAAAACGAATAACTGTAGATACATGAGAATTTTACTGAATGTTTATATCGTCGCCCTCGTGCCAAAAGTGACCAAGTGTTTTTTTATAGTTTTGAGTAATGTCACTTTTAAAGTTGAGCACTTATTTAAAAATCGAGAATTTAACCCATGTTTATGAACTTGATACCAATAAAACCGCAATATTATACTTAACACTGTAGTATACTAGTTTTACTCAATAATTATAACTATGATTACTAAATTATAAATTACTAACTTAATTTTATGGTAAAAAGTGACCAAGTGAAAAAGGGTTTTACTTGGTCATTTAAAAAGTGACCAAGTCACAAGTATAATCCACTTGGTCATTAGTTTTTTATTATGTTTTAAATGAGAGTAAATGCATTAATATTAAAATAATGTAATACATAAACATAATTCAAACAACAAACTTTTATTTTTACTTAATTGTTCCAATATTATAAAATAAAATAACAATCTTTTTATTAAATAATCAAAAAACAATAAATAAAATATTATCTTTCAAATAACTAGAAATAAAAAAATAATATTATAATGATGTTATATCACTTTTAAAACAAAATATTAATTAATTATTTGAAAATAAAGATTAAACTTTATAAAATGATAACTAAAAAAATATCTTTATGAAAAACAAATTAATTTATTATAAATTAAGGTAATTACTTAATAAACTTAACAGCACCTATTTTTTATAATATTTAGTCATTTATTATAATCATTTTCAGATTCAGAAAATAAATACAGTAAATAAAATATCTTTCAAATAACTAAAATAAAAAAAATAATAATATAATAATGTTAGGTAACTTTTAAAACAAAATATTAATTAATTATTTGAAAATAAAGATTAAACTTAATAAAATTATGACTAAAAAAATATCTTTATGAAAAACCAATTAATTTATTATAGTAAATACTTAATAAACTTAACAGCACCTATTTATAATATTCAGTCATTAATCAGAATCATTTTCAGATTCAGATAGAATCAAAGTTTCTTTCTTTTTGGAACATGATGGTATACTTTTATACCATTCGTGGAATTCTTCTGGTATAGCTTGAGTTTTACATAGTTTCATTAAATCATTTTTTTTAAGTGCTGATATTGGTAGGGGTTTGTCATACAAGTTTTTCAAATTATCAAGAAACTTTGTTGGTCTACCCCTTCCACTGATACGTATAATATTAAACTCCTTATCAAAATAATTATACTTGAACTGAATAACACCACTCATATTTTTTTCATATTTCAAAACCTTTATCTTCAACCAGTTTACTTTATCACCTTTCATATCCAAGGAACGATTTTTCATTATCATATTTGCTAAGCTTTTTAAATCTAAAAAATCTGTGTACTTCAGTTCTTGCACTATGTAGTTAATACTTAATAGAATATAGAAAATATAATAGTTTTATAATTATACATAAAGTGATCAACTCGTCACTTGGTCAAAAACGTTACTATAACGAATTTGCAACAAATGACCAAGTGACATAGTCAATTTTTACACGTAAGAATTATATTGAGATGTCGGTTAGTCAAAATGAAGTGCTCAGTGGTTCCTAAATTAATAAAGATATCACTTGGTCACTTTTTTCTTATATTAATAGGGACAAAATAAGACATTTAAACATGTTATTTCACTTGGTCACTTTTTGCACATGGTCACTTTTGGCACGAGGGCGACGATATTTTCATTTTCAATAACCATAACATTTTGAAAATATTCTGTCTATTTTTGAGCTATTTACGGACATTGTCAGTTTCAATTTTTTTTGTTTTTTTTTCTATTAATAATAATACAATTTGATTTGTTGTGTTAAAAAGCGTGAATATTTAATGCAATTTTTTTGATATATTGTTACAATAGCAGCTGAAAAAATATTAAAAATACATAGGCACAATTATTTTTATACGCATTTTTAGTTCGAATTTTGACAATATAATATCATCAAATATACTTAGTAATATCATAAGCAGTCACCGTTTTCAGAATCGTTTTCATACAATGATATTATATCATTGCATTCAAATTTAACACCATCCATTGCAGTGACCCGCTTATAACCTACTGTACAGCAGAACGACACTCACTTGCCCACCTTTTTACATTTATATTTATGATGCATGTCAATTAATTATTATTATTATGTCAATTGAATTATGGTATAGTCATATTGTCTCATATTAATCTCAATTGAATCAATACGTTTCGATGAACATTTCAGGGAAACTTTTAAAAATAAAAATATGACTATGACATAAACCAAGGGGGGGGGGGGGTCCGGACCGGGTTCCACACCCCGGGGTTCGCCTTTGACTTCAAATTGTTTCAAGTTTAAAGTCATTATATTTGATCAAACATAATTATTGAAACTGAACAAAATACGAGGGTAGTTACTTATGAAACTGATTTAATGTGATTTTTGTAATGATTCTATTTTACGTTGTGATTCTAATTATATTGGTGTTAATTGTTCATACATTTAAATGCTTCGCATAGATCGTCATTGTAAAACCATTGGTTAAATAAAATGTATTGATTGTACCTACCTACATAGGTATTATTATAATAAATTTTACAATCATAAAAAATTAATACGGATGTTCACCGCCAGGGCGGCAGGATCACCAGTTGTACATGACATATTATTATTATTCCGAAAAAACAGTGCACGCATTTTTTTGGTTGAACACGGTTCACGTATAATTTTATACGGCCCGCTCATGCTTCGGTGGAGGTGGTAAATAAGATAGTGTCCGGCGGCACCGTAAAGCTAATGGAATTTAGCCGCCGCCGCCGCTGTGTGTGCGGACGTTGAATCTTGAACACGGGTATGAACGTTTTGAAATTTTGGAATTAAAAGGTCCACGTAATAATATTATTGTCGGGACTGTCTATTACTCTACCATATTTCGTTTAGTGATTAAACGCAGTCCGTGAATTATTATTTTTCATATTGTGGAATACAATAGGGCAGAATGTAACGTCGAACACAGTGGTAGATACACTAAATACAGAAACTTGACTATATTGTAGTACGCAAGTGAACGCTATTCTACTCGAAAGTTAGTCGAAGCCAACAAACAAACAAATTAGTGGTGATGATAGTTCTTTCACGAGAGTGAAAGTGCGAAACAATAAGAACAAACACTTATTATCATGTTCGACAATCGTTTGAAAGCGACAATATATACAATAATATGGTACATATTATTTTGTAGGTCGTCCGCCACCGGATCACCGTGTTTCGTCAGACAGCCGGTAGATGGCGTCTGCGTGCACGGTCGCTTGTCGACGCAGTATCGACGCGGTAGCCGGGCGTTTTGGGCGAACCGCAGCTGCCGAGTTTCGCAGGCGGCCGTCGCGACGACGCCGAAAGTTTACACCGGACCCGATCCAGACGCGCACAGGACCGATCAACTTTCGTCCGTGTTCAGGAAAACGGTGCGATGTGATACCAGCCAACTGCACGGTATCGTGACCGGGCCGATGGTATATAGGGAACCCAGTACGATTGTTTGACAACTCCGGTTCCCCTTCAAATCGAAAAAATCTTTCGCCTTTTACTAAAGATTTCCGTGGAGGGGAGCACTCAAAGGAGTCTAGAAATGTAAATTTTTTTACCGCCCGATCATCTGGTCGGGCACATTTGGAAATAATGAATCTACTTGAATGTTACGCGGTCAAGGCAGTCGACATCATTACGAATAATGAGCATGATATCATTGATTATACATAGTATAGATGTCTCACTGGCCGTGATTATTCGCTGCGCTAAATTTTAGTTTATTTATTGACAATAGATAGCGTTAATAGTCGGAATGAAAATAATAATTCGGCCGGTGGTAGCGGCAGCATTATTGTATGTATTGGTATTTGGTATTGGTAGCGGTAAAATGTAGTCGGTTACAAATTACCGAATACCACGACGGCACCATCAACACAATATATCTGTATAATAATATAATAATAATATATGTGTAGCATATAAAATATAATAATGTTTTCAACAACTATTATTATTTTTTTTTTCACTATTCATTCACGTTTGTTAATTATTAATTAATGATAATTTCGTTAATCAATGATAATATATATAAGAATATATTGTACTTTATATGTCGTTACGTGTGTATGGTGCTAACCTGTTTAATAACTGAGCGCAAATAAATAAAATATGTACACAATACCTATACAATTTGATTTGCTCACTTAATCGGTGATTATCAGCGATGTGAAGTAAAAACCTTGGTAAGTGGCAAAAAGGGCATTTTTCAATAACACTATTAATAATGTTTATACTCTCTCCAGCGAGAGAATGCGCCGCGGCCCGACTTAAGTCCCGTGTTCACTGTTCAGCGTCGCGACATGTATTGCAGAGAATAATTTATATTATACACATTGAACATAACTATTTAAAATCGCTAGTGTCGTGTTCGACCAAATATTATAAAAAATAAATGATTCATTTATATAATATTTAGTACAACGATAATAATTTTAGGTCAAGTCCAAGATGTCCGACGATGCATAACGCATTAACGCCTCGAAATCCTGGCATGTTACCCAAATATTATTAAAATACGTATGCACAATATTTTTTTTTTATTGACAAGTTCTAATTTTGACGAAATCGGATAGGTATCTATTTAAATGGAAAACGATTTTTATAATTTTGTTATATGTAATTCAAAAAATATTAATTGTAGAAACTTGAAACATAAGTATAAGGTACATAACACTATTAAATATTTAAATTATCATTTTATAAAAACTATGCGATTTTTATTATAAAAAATTAAAATGTCTAAATTATTTATACTACGAATCTGTTATTTTAAGTTATAAGTTTACATCAACAATTAATATTAAAATATAATATACTACCTAATTAATAATACAAGGTGTTCAAAAAAATTGGAAACGCTTTAATTACCGTTTGCATATTTTATATCTTTACATACATCAATAACTGCAGATAACAATGAATATTTATTAGGTAAACTATTTAATCACCTCATTAATCATATGATAATATAAAATATTATCATTTATCAGTTCTAATAGTCTAATGACTGTTTCAGAACTTTTTGAACACCCTGTTTTGCTGTATGGCTGTAATGCTTAATGCTGAAATGCAAGGTTTTTAACAAAAATGAGTTCAACATACTGTAATTACTACTTGTAGAAACATTTTAATTTTTCACACCTTTGAAATGATAGTAGAACTCAAATTGAATGCAGCCATTATAGTATTACTTTAAATTACAGTGAATAACTTAATGATGAGGTTGAGGTACACTCCACCATTGGACCATTTCTACCTATAGTTACAGGCTACAGCAGACTGTAAAGCGATTTCTCTTGTATTTTAGACCTCTCTCATCAATGAATTAATTTGGCATAATTTTGATATTTCGGTACCATGCCAATTAGGCCAATAATTAATCATAGTATCTACCGATAATATTATAATAATAATAAATACGTGTTTTTTTAAACCTGCTCAAACGCTTTTTATTTAAACGACACAAAATTATTTATTGACTCATACTCCTATAATGAAGTGACTCTTGTTCTTTATCTAAAACCTTAAACTAAGTCATGTGAATTCGAAAAGAATGTAGGACTTATGGGGCTCACCTGTCATTAGGTTAGGTATAGCACTATAGCCCCGGTATAGGTACCTAATTTGTATGATTATTTTTTGAAAAAAATGATTAAAATATATATTATGGTAACATTTATGACGTATTGACGTACCTAACCTTTATTATTTAATAAGAGTTTTTTTTTTATTTTTTTATTTTTTTATTAGAGAATACAATCTATACCCATAGGCATAATGAGAATATGTGCTACATTATATTAAAACAAAAAATGAATAGGGTGAGGAAAGAAACCATCCAGTGATCGCACTTCCTTTTGCTTAAGTAACTAAATATTTTTTTTTAGTTGTTATACATTTTTTTTTCCGTTATTCATTAAGCAGATCTCTGCACCAGTTTCTTTTTAGACGTCGTGAAGGGTTTCCAGGAATCGTGTGAGTGGCTAGACCGGATATTAGAGGATTTGTGTGAATAGATAGTTTGTTGAAAAAACGTTTGTAATACGTTTTGGCTTCTTCGTGTAGTAATAAGAGTTTAAAATCAAAATTATATAGATTTATAAAAAAGTGATATATATATATTTTCTGGTAGGCATCTTGTAATTTTAATTGACACGTTTTAAAACGTATTAAGAAGTTAATCAAAATCTTTGTATAAGTCTGTCAATCTGTAAACCTGAAAAGGGCTGTTTTCACCAATAAGGCCGGGAAGTCTTTCGACGTTCGGCCGCCTATGGTTTGTGCTATTTTTGGTTTCGTGTTGTTATTAGATACTGAAAAAAATTGAGCCATACATGCTGTGATTTCTAAGTATTAACAACACTACTATGTCGCTCTGCTGTACAGTAGGTTACAAGTGGGACACTGTATAATGGATGGTATTAAATTTTAATTCAATAATATAATATCATTGTATAAGAAAAACGATTCTGAGCGGAGACGGTATGTCAGTCTAGGTATAAGACATAATATTATATAATCTATAGTATTAAAAAAAAATTTACCTATAATAGGTAGGTACCTATAATAAATTCCAAATTAATCAATTCACAATATCTATTAGGTACTTATAACGCGTTATACATCAACAACAAACCGTGATACTATCATAGATATATAATAGTATACTTAAGAAGTTTCAAGTACCCACAAATAATATTATACAATCATTAGATCACAACAAAATAACTAAAATAGTTATTCCAGGTTTTTTAATATGTAATTTCGTCCAAATTTGAATTTAAATTACTATGAAAATAAACTGGGCTTATGAATTTCTTAGATTTTTTGGTGACAGAATTAAACATTTACGTGGAATCTTGTTTTAAATTTTCAAACCTTAGATACTAAAATTGAACATTTTATACATTTTTAACTACAAAATAATTATTCAAATTTAAATTTGATAAATTTTGTCAAAATTCGATCTTTAAACGCTTATAAAAAAAAATTGTGTCTATGTATTTTCAATATTTTTCAACTTCTATTGTAACAATATATCAGGAGCCTTGTATTAAATTTTTACACTTTTTGGCCCAACAGATAAAACTTTATTGATATTTATAGAAAAAAAAAAACTAAACATTTTGAAAACTGATAATATCCGTAAACAGCTCAAAAAGAGTCAAATTATTTTCAAAATTGTATCGTGTATAAAAAATTCTAATATAAATATTCAGTGAAATTTTCAAGTATCTACAGGCATTCATTTTTTAATTACAAGAAAATAAGAAAATCGTAACATGAAAAATCGAGTGAATATCAAATGTTGTAAAAATATAAGTTTCAAACGCTCATAAAAATTTAATTTGTCTCGCTTGTAGACATTTTTTTTTTGAAATAGGTAGACAAACTTACAAGGAATCTTGTATTACATTTTCAAATCTTAGATTTAAAAAGAAAATTTTTCATAAATTTCTAACTCAATATAATTTGCAAATTGTCGTCATTTTTACGTATTTTGTCAATATTTGAACTTTAGATGCTTATAAAAAAAATTGTGACTACGGATTTTTAATTTTTTTCATCTGCCTTTGAAACAATATAATAGGAACCTTCTATTACATTTTCAAGCTTTTTTAACCAACAAATACAATTTTATTGATATTTATAGAAAAAAAAATATATAAACAACGGAAACTACAAATGTCCGTAAACAGCTCAAAATAAGTCATAATATTTGGAAAGTGTTATGGTGTATAGAAAATGCTAATATAAACACTCAGTCAAAATTGTATGTACTGTCATTTGTTTTAGAGTTGCGCTAAAAACCAAAATCGATTTTCTCGAAAACAGATTTTGCGTAAAAATTCCCGTTTTTCCTTAATTTTTCTTTTGTTTTTCACGTTGCTTTTGAAAACTACTAAATTTTTACTTTTGATCCCCCAAAGTACCAACTAGATTCACTTTCCTATCAGAAAAGGTACTGTTGAAGAAAATCCAAGCACTTTTACTGTCCTAAAAGCTGATGACAGACACAAAAATCAATAAATAAAAAATAAAAATAAAAAAAAAAAACACACATCATTGTAAAATCAATACATTCATCGTTCCACTCAGAATCTAAAATAGTAAAAAAAATTGGCAATTGCTCAACACAAACAAAACTAAAACTATTAATATTATTTCCGATAATAATGATATGTTTATGTATTATATATAATTATGTATAGGTACACTGTACTAAACGTTCAAAATCTCTGAACAATTTTTATAAAATACGAGTAATTATATATACCCTTGATTTCTAGTATTTTTTTTAAATTTATTCTTAGGTATTATAAATTATAATATCATACGACGTAAGTCATATTTAAATTTTTTTCTTTATAAAAATTACAATAATACGATAATGAGTCCGGGGAGCTGAGTTCACATTAGGGGGGCTTAGCCCCCCAAGCCCACCCTATTTGCGCCTATGCATATATCATTATATATATTCTTAGTTGTCAATGAATCGATTGTATTTTACAATGATATATTCGTTATTATTTTGTTTTGTATCTGGAGACACTTTTTACAGACAAAAAAAATTTAATGAATTTAAATCAAAGAAATTGATATCTCTTCTCTTTTGACTTGTGAGATTAGTTGGATCTTCTCCATCTTCTTATTCACCATGGCTTAAATATACAAGGTTATTTGTACATAGCCCATAGCACATGGCCCATATTGTTATCAAACAAAAATAAAATGGCAGCGTAAGGGTATGGTCCATACCATAGCATATAATATCATTGTATAACCGGTATACGTCGTCCCCTAACCCCTTACGCTGCCATTTTAATTCCTTAACCTGATTAAATTATATAGGGGGGGGGGGGGGGTACTATTGCAATAACCTTGTATATTTAAGCCATGATATTCACCAGAATTGACTTTATTTTGTACCTATACGCATGGGCATAACTTGGACAGTTTTTATGAAGGGGGGGAGCAGACTTTATTTTATGCCGATATACCGTATGCTTAAAAGTTAAAGATATTTGGAGACTAAATATACTTAATCAGTGGAAACTGGAAAGCATAACATAATAATATTATTATTTAAGCTAAATCTTTATTGTAGTACCTATGTACAATTAAATGATATTATGGAAAAAGCTTGATAAGATGATGGTTTATTTAATAAAAACATTCTGCATTTCTATATTGCTTATATAATATATTACACTGTGCGTCTACCATATATTAATTATGGCTTGTACAAATAATAACTTAAGTCATACACATAAACATAGCATAATAAGAAAGTACATACCTTGGATTGTACAAAAAAGATATTATAATATAGTATATAATATACTAAATAGTATTATAGTAATAATTTAATGTAGTAATTCTATAACACTACGCTCAAAACGCAGACAGTCAAAGTTTGACCAGGGTTTGAGTGTCTAACACAACAATGAATAGTGAAGAATTTTACAAGATAAAGTGAACGTGTCGTTTTATATTGTTTTCAGTTGAAGTTCACAGTTAAACAGTTATCACAAATAGGAAAACAGGCTTTAATTTTACCCTTAGATCATTATACTATGGATGGATCTATAGCGTATTATACCAAATTTTAATTCAAAAAAACTTTGCCAATATCAATGACAAGTCGCCGAATTAGGTATTCCATACGCACATGCGTGACGCAACTTCTTGCATATTAATTATCCACTGCAGATAATTAATTATCAAATCAGCATAGGTATTATCATTAATTATATATAGTACTATGTATAATCAATGGTATTATGTTTAAATATAATATTATATTGAAAAAATAGTATAATGCCTATTATAATAATATATTACTTACCAGCTACTACCTATAGTCTATAATAATATAATAATATAATAGTTCGTGGTTAATTATTAACCACGAACTATGATTTAGAATAATTCAGTGATAGTAACTTATGGATAATTTTTCGAAGAGTTGCATCGCGCATGTGTACATCGATCACCTAATTCGGAGACTCGTCGCTAATATCGGCAATAATATAATACGCTGTGACTCCATCCATATAGTATATATGAACAAAGATTTTACCGTACCTTAATGATTTTTTCGGAACACAGCAGGCTGACGTTTGCTGTTTAGTTTTGTTTTACTCATATCATAATAATTATTATCATGAGGTATTACGATGGCATATCGCATGTGGCAAATGGCAATAAATAAATACATATTGATTAATCAGTTCATTTTTTTTTCTATAGTTAATCTTTTAAAAATATTATATTTTTCAGTTTTCTTTAAAATATAATTCTTACAAATCTAAAATGATTTTTTGATAATATTTTTCAAATTAATTTACAAAATACCAAGGGGTGCACACCCCAGTTTACACCTATGCCTATACGTCTTCACAATAAAATTGTTCGTAGGTAAATTTTACACTTTTATACATTACTGTAGGGCGTATAAAGTATACCTACCTAATTTTGTTTTGTGTTCAATATTCGGAATAATAGACTTTGTTCAGGATACGTTTGGAATAATAGATTTTAAGATTAGTTATTAATTATTATTCCCGGGTCAATAATTGGTCAAAGCTAAGTAGTATTTATACTTAATTGAAAATATGATTAATTATCATTATTCATTGTATTATTAACAGGTTGTAACTTTATATATGATTGTGTATGGAGTTAACCCGTTGAGCAGTAAAGCCGAAAATAAAATTATTTTTCGTTTATCTCTATACATTTTATCATCAATGTCCAGTAACCACTTTTGAAAAATATCTGACGTCATACATGAGCCATACCTTTTTTATTAAATTCGTAATTTGTTTCAAATCATTTTATTTTATTCCTTTGAAACACTTAGATTGGTTTTATGTTTTTTCCGATTATAAGATTATTGCATTTGAAAACAAATTCGTCTTATGTTATTTACAATTAAAACGTTACACAAGTTTTGCGTTTATCGTTATGAATTCAGAATTAAAATTTAAAACGTTATCCAAGTTTTGCGTTGGTTTTTCGTTATTCAGAATTAAAACGTTAAATAAGATTTGTGTTTATCGTTATTTTAAATAGTGTTAATACCTTTTAAATATATTAATAATAATAACTAATGCGGCCAGGTAATGGCCCGGATACGGAATATAATAATATAATCAATTCTAATGTCCGTATATGCTTGAAATAAATATTTCTACGAAACCAATATAACTTTTAAATAAATGGATTTTAAATTATTTCGTTTTTCGTTATTTTTTGTTCGATGAAGTTCTATAAAATACGTTTTGCGTTATGTTTTGTTTAATGATATATACCTAATATACTTTGTTAATCACCGCATACAGCGCTTCCAATCCAAAACCATTCGTGCTATTAAAAAAGCACCTTTTTACGTATCTAATCAGTCCTTACACAATGGTCTTGCCATCCCACCCGTCCTCGACGTAGCTAGAACTTTTTACAGGCGATTCAATTTAAATGTTCAAAACCACACTAATCCCTTAATCAAAGGTCTTGCGTCAGCAAATATACCTGGTAACCCTAGGAAAAGATTAAAAAGGCGGTGGTGTCGAGACCTACTAATCTAAAAACTTTAATTTTAAATTGTAATATAATACTATTGTAAACCCATATATTTATGTAGGTACATAAGTAACTGTCAAAGTGCCTTTACTGAAAGGTTTCTTTAATCTGTGTTTCACTCAAGCCATTATTCTTTCATCACTTTTACTCATTGTTCTATTCTGTAACAGATTGTAAATTATATAAATAAAAACAAAAAAATAACTTTGTTAATCTTTATGTTTTGTTTTGCGGTATTTAATTATTTTTGAATATCGTTTTCTGTTATAATTATGTTTACAAATTATAAAAGTTTTTTTGTCAAATATAACGTTATTATAACGTTTGCAAAGTGCACCCTATGTTTTTTAACTCTCTCATTATTCTTTATTATGATTGGGCGTACCAGTGTACCAAAGAATCATTTGTCATGTTTAAAAGCTAACATTTGGTTTGGTTATTGGTTAGCAATAGGTAATTACTAAATAACAAACCCATCTCATCTGCGTTCAAAATATCTTTTGGATCGAAGTGTTTGTATGGTAAAATATTTTAATAAATCACAGTCTTTTTCCGGAATCCGGAATATAAGCACTCTAGTCACAGATGACTTTTAACACAAATTTTTAAGTCTATATTTATTTTATCTAACCATTCATAGGTAGCAGGGGCGTCATTTCACATTTTTTCATGGGATGCAAAACCAATATTGAAAATCTAAAGTAATACCAGTCACTCGAGTCATCCAATGAATTTTTTTCGACACACTTAGTGTAAATGTAGATAATTTTATAGAAATTATAAAAAAACAAATAATAATAATTTTGTGAACAAAAATGTTTTTTTGTTTTAATACAATATTATATATAAAGCTTCATATAAAAATATCTATAAACCAAATAATATATAATTAATAAGTAATGTATATTTAAATATAATTTAATAAATTACAATTTACAATAAAGGAAATTTTCTAGATTTTAATTTAGCGAAACTATCAACTGCTTCATTATAAGATCTAGTGTATCAGCTTCTTCTTTTTCAGTTGCAATAACCATTAAATCACTTAACTTGTTATATCCCATAGTTAAGCGCAAATAACTTTTCAATATTTTCAATGTTCCAGGCAATGTTAAAATTATTGTTATAGAACTATAAATAAACTATAGTTGTATTGGTGATCCACAAAATATTGTGACAAATCAAAAAAAAAATACAAAATTATTGTTATTTGTTTTATACTATAATTTTATGAAAATATGATCTCCACAAAAAGTGTGTTAAAAAAAAATCATGGGATGCATTTGCATATCCTTGGATCCCACAAATGACGCCATTGATAGGTAGCACAAAAATCTTCAAAACCAAGTTTCTGAGCAAAATAAATTACTTATTCTTTGATTAACTTCATCAATATTGGCATAATATAATTTTGTAAACCTACAATGCTACAAGAAGTAGGTACCTATATTATTTATGAACAGCTTTGTCAACTTTATATTATTTGATCCTACTCGCTTTAATGCTGTGTTGCATTTTTGAAATTTATTAAATTTAATGGTTCACTCAAAGTGTAATGGACCAATCGTGAGCTACTAAATCTTGTTTAAGGGACCATTAGCTCACATTGATTTATTAAATGTTTTGTGCAGCCCAGCATAAGTATTGTACCAAAATTATATTCACAATTCTATAGTATGGTCGAAAAAGAACTTTACTGAATATCATCGGCAACATCTATTTAACACCTTTATTCGTATTAAACAATTTCAAATTGGTCGCAGTCAATAAATATTAACGTTTTAACATATTTTTTATTGAACAAATAAGAGAAAAGTCGAGTCTATATACTATATAGTATATATCCATATATTCTGATCACAGAAAAATAAACTTAGGAAAAAATATAAATTTTTATATTATATGCATGCAATTATATCATATCTTATTGTCATTATACTCATTAGTTATAAATTATAATTTTCTAATTACAAATTTCGATCAATAATCTACCTGACCAGGTGCCCTGGTTAGGTATAATATTCATATTTATATCCTGAAATTAAATTATAAATTAAATACTGGTCATACAAATCAAAACAATTATTGTACCTATACAATATAATAAAATATATGAAATACAATTTTTTAAATAGTTTATTTTGTTGAATTATATGCATGGTATTGGAGATGAATTGAACAATTATATAATATATATATTTATTCTTATTTAATATATATATTATATAATACATATATAATGCATTTGGGTAGAAAAAAATACCTAGTTTCAAATATTTTTTTATTTATTTAAATGGGACTTTATGTAAATATAATTTTAATTACAATTTAGAATTATTATTGATCTGAATTTGTCATTGAACTAATGTCTAATAAAATAAACAATTTGTTTTTTTTTTCGATTACCTATACACCCATGTCAATATTCAAATTGCAGTAGAAGTTTACTGTAGTAAAATATTAACCAGCTTAATATTTTCGTCTTCATGCCGTCGATGTACACCTTAATACCTTATCTATGCATTGATATTGTATTTTTGATACATTAATATTTAATTATTTTTAATTAATTATTTAATATTTGATAACGAGTACCTACATTGTACATTATAAAAAATAAAAAGATTTGTTATCGAATACCTAGTTTATTCATTATAGGTATTGAAAAGAAACATCAAATGCATGATACGGAGATAAACTCACACATAATTAACAGTGAAGGTTATGGTCTCTAAAAAGTATTTCATTAAGTACCTAGGAGTTACACTGTATAATTAGGCAAATTGGTATAAGTCGTAGTAGGTATATATACCATGTAGGTACTAGGTAATAATAATAATTGGGTATTTAGATAAGTAGGTACCTATCTACTATAAAAATATATACTTGTTTAACTATTTTGTTCAGAATCTAAAACAATAGTAAAATATAAATATTATATTAAACTGTGTGTAGGTACTTTTTGGTAGGTATTATGGAATATTTTCGTTATTTTTTGTATATATTATATCTATACTGATGTATACGAATTCAGGTACTTATGTTAAATAAATTTGAAAAGGTTTATGTACCTACCTAATTATATGTTTCAACAAATTATTATCATAACATGATGTTAAAAAGTGGCTGTAAAACATAAGCGCCAAAGGCGTAAAAAAATTAATATAGTTTTTACCAATATTAATATTTTATATAATAATGTTACGTTTAATTTTTTATTTTATATCTATACATATAAAAAGCTAGGTGGACAAGTGGGTACCGCTCTGCTATACAGTAGCTGTCCAGCATGTCGTTGTAATGGATGTATTATATTTAAACTCAATGATAAATCATTGTATACGAAAAAACGATTCTGAGCGGGGAGATTGTGTCATACTTGTACTAAAATAATGTAAAATAATCACATTTAATAGATACCTAACAATTTTCTTTTAAATAAAAATCTAAAATATCTCATGGCTATAATAATAGCGTGACTTTCTGGTGAATCCTTTCTTTTTGATAGAGGTAGAACAAATTTTTGGGAGTCTTCTATTAAAATTTCTTACCTATGTAAGCTATGAACCGAAACACTTTTATGAAGTTCCAACTAAAAAGTAATTTTGAAAAATTGAAATTATCATGGCTTTAAATGGCTCAAAAAGAGTCAAAATAGTTTGAACATTTTACCATTTATGGAAAATACTTATATAAATATTTGGTAAATACAACAAAATATCAAAAATCAATCAATACTTTACCGCTGAATATTAAATATCGTAAACATTTTAAGTTGAAAAGACCATAAAAAATTAATATTCGGTTCAACTTTTTTTTTTGTTATAGGTATAAAAACTTGTTTGGAACCTTCTTTTAAACATTTTATTCTTAGGCAAGAAAATAAAAACTTATATAAATTTCTAACAGAAAAATAATTGACAAAATATTTAAAAAATTTCTTATGGCTATAAATAGATCAAAATGAATCAAAATTATTTGAAAATCTTACCATATATGGAAAATGATAATTTTAACATTTGGTAAAAATTTCAAGTATCTAGGATTATTCATTTTTGAATTAGGTACAACAAAATATCAAAAAATTATTAATTCAAACGCTCATCAAAAATTAATGTTACTTTCTGGTAAACTTTTTTTTTTAGGTAGATACATTTTTGAAGAGTCTTCTATCAACATTTCTAATGGTTAGGTTTCTATGTTTTTTAGATTTCTAGTTCTGAAAATAAAAAAATTTATGAATTTGAAAATGTACGACATTTTGATGCATTTTGTCAACATTTGAACTTTGAATGCATATAAAAATAATCGTGACTATGTATTAGTTTTTTACTATAAAGTGAAAAAGTGTTTATCGAGAATAATTAAAATAAATATATAAATATTTAAAAATGTCTCAAGGCTTTAACTAGTTGAAAAAGAAACAAAATGTTTCAAAATTGTTGTCATTCATTGAAAATGCTCATTTAACGATTCGATGAAAGTTTCAAAAGTCTCCGGTAATTAGTTTTTCAGTTATACACCAAAATAATAAAATCGATTTTTTCAAAAATTGGTTTCGAATAAAAATTACCACTATTTTTTCACTTTTTGTTTTTCTTGACGCTTGCAATAAATTACTTAGAATTTTCAATTTAGAATTTCCAAACTACCAACTAGATTCACTTTTCTATCAAAAAAGATGCTGATATCGAAAATTGGAGCATTTTTCCTATCCAAAATGTTGCTGACAGACAGAAAATAAACACACATCATTGTATAAAATCAATACCTACATTCTTTCGCTCCGCTCATAATCTAATATGAATGTTTGTCTGTGTCCTTTATGCATTCCTTAACGGCTATAGACTGGTTGTGGTAAAATTGTTTGTGTATGTTTGAGTGGTCCCCAGGATAAATTATATTTACTATAGGTTGATGTTTTATTATTTTTTCTTAAACGCGTTAATTATTTTAAGCAAACGCAACATTTTATTATAATAATTGGCATTAGCATTGATTATAAATACCTACTGGTATTTATAATCAATAATATTAGGTAGGTCCTGTAAGTTTTCTAGAATTAGTAGAATTTTAATTTATAATAATGAACATGTAAATATAACGTGATATTTTTTTAATCATATACCCGCATTGTTTTTATTATGTGGTTACAGACAAAAAGTGAACAGTTTTTAAAATTATACTTTTCTAGAATATATATTCATTTAGTTATTTGTATAATTGTGGTTACCAGGTGGTATTCAGTATTTTCTATTAAAAAACATGGGTAATTATCGGCGTATAACAAATGCCTAAAGTAATGCATTGGGTCTGTCAATATATTATGTACTGTTATTCTAATATATAAAAAAAAAAAACAATGAATGTTTTATGAAAAAATAAGAACGTGCCCATATTTTTTGGAACGTTTATTTTTATGCAATTATCTTCATATATGAGGTACCTATATAAAAGTATGTGCTGTTGATAAAACCAAAATATTGTGTCAAGAGTTTTTGTTTAGTGAGTAAAATTTTAATATATTACCAACGTACACCGGAATTGTCAAGATGAAATTGAGCGCATCACTTTTAATATGTTTATTTTTTTCTGCTATAATTGCCATTAAGGTAAATATTAATACGTTGACATTGTTTATATGAAAATATAGACTAAAATGTTATTGTACTAGTAGCTACATATAATTGTACGTTACCTACAAATAATATTTTAATCGTCTTTAAATTACATGAACGATTACAATTTAAATAGATATTTTAAATATAAAGATCTAGGTTTATGTAGAGTACCATATTTTACTAGGTACATTACTACCTATATACTTAAGAGGACGTCGCATCTGCATGTGTCGCTTCTTCCACACGGAGGACATAACAAATTTTCGTTCCCTAGTCTTCAGTGTCCTGTTATTTTTGATATTAGAGTGAATTGACCTATTACCAAACGTTTAGCTAACAACATTATATGTGTACTCTGGTTGTTTTTTTATGATATTTTAATTTTCAAGTGAATTATGTGTATGTAAAACATTAATATTTTAAGATGCTAATAAATCACTTAAAAATTAAAATATCGTAAAAAATCAACGAGAGAACACATATAATGTTGTAACCTAAACGTTTGATAACAAGTTAATTCACTCTAATATCAAAACTAACAGCACACTATTGAAACTGGCCAACGAAAATTTGTTATGTTGTCAGTGTGAAAGACGGAGACAACACGTCATGCGTGTATATGTGTATATGCGTGTTAATGTACCTATGTTATCCGGTTGTATTCATTTGACATTAAATATTATACCTAATTTAATTTAATAATATATAGATAGTACCTACATAAAAAAAATAAAAAATGTTTTTACATTCTAGAGTACGTAAGTTTATTATATGTATATGTATATTTTTATAAGTATTTCGTACATCATGTTAGTATGTTACTGTGAATGTTGGATTTCCGCAGTTACTAAAAGCTCACAATCACCGATGAATGTCTCGTCCATCAAAATCAATAGTGAATGTTGACGTCCTATACATAGGCGGTATATCTATACATCTAAAACTCGGGGTGCTATATAATCGTAAATGTCTCACAGAATTATGGTTGGGAGGGGACTTCATATTTATAATAAAAACAAAATATATATAATAAATAGCAATACTATTTTTCATAACTAAATAGACAGGCATGATCGCTAGATTACTGCACGCATATTTTATACATAATATATTATACTTCCCCAGACTTAGAAGAAACGCTAATATCATAGAAAAAATATTCTTCACATTACAATTATATAGGAAGTATACTGTTGTTGCCATGTCTGGGGAAAATGCACAGTGATGGAAAAATTGGTTTTTTGATCATGCCTGTTTATTTAGTCATGCTATTTTTATTATATTAAGATTTGACTGATAAAACGTTAATAAAACTCATCGGCGTTCAACAGTAATAATTAATAAACAGTCCACCAATTAATAGTACCTACTTCTATAAAGTGCTTTTTGATTGGCTAAAAATAGCTCGTATAAGGCAATCCGTAATGTGTAATCTTATACTAATCGTCTATCAATTATAGGAATTAGGAATATAATATCCCGAATATGTAATAATTTATAACAAATTAATATTATAACTATTAAGTCATATTATAGACCCTTTTGCTCCCCCTAGTTGGGCCAATTGTGTTATACTGTAATTGATTACACATGTACACTTTTACTGTTTGTAAGCATTAACTAGTCAGTAGTCACTCAATCTGTCGATGTCTACATAGCGAAATCGATGAATAAAGAATTTGGTAAATGGTAATGCCGATTTTGTTTTCTAAAAACGTAATCTCGGGATAACGGGAAAGTCACAACTCACAATAATAATAAGTGGTGGCCGGTGGGCAAGGGTATACACGATGCAAGTATACAATAAGGAAACGAAGTGCACCACAAAAGTGCATACCTAGTAGAAGTGAACTGAATATTTTTCTGTTTCATTTTTCTTAACATAATATTTTTTGTTAAATAAAATAAATTAATAATACAAATATATGCCAATAATAATAATTTAATGCATCTTGTAGTAGGTACCTATTTTATGTATTATTATCTATAATTTATATTATATGTGCACATAAGTATGTCAACATTATCCAAAACTGTGTTGTGTATGTTAAAATTGACCAAAATCATCATGCAAATTTCGATATTCACTATAGTACCTACATAAGTGTCCAAGTTTTGTATTTGTCAACATTTGCTAATTTAGGATGTATAAGGATGTATTAGTGTGTCTAGGAATCAAGGATGTGTATTCGACATTCACTGGATGACTGTCAGCATTCACCAGCATTCACCTGCATTTACGATAATGTGTGTAAAAATATTTTTTTATACTGATATAGGTATATTTAATCAAACCACAAACCAACTAGAAATGCAATGTTTATGATAAAATGATGGACTTTCTAACCTACTTAATACATAAATACATAATATAATAATAGTACCTACTATAAAAGTTACGTATCTACTTAATTTATAAATATTAGAATAAACGATACTGAAAAGTAAATGTAGGGCAATTTTTCGTTTTATTTATCACTTTTCAATTTATATCGAATTCTATGTGCTCGTTATAATAATAATTTAATACAAAATAATTATTAATGATAATTTAAAATACTATTGATGATTGTAATTTTTTGGCTGTAGTATTTTTATTAAATTGTCATATATTATAAGCTGTGTTTTTTTATAAACAATATGTAGCATTATTAAAGATTTACTTTAAAATACAGATTGTTGGTTATACATTAATAATTATAATACCTATGATAGAGAGTAGACGTGTAGTGACAACACTACAACTTAGACAACAAATATCGGCTTCACATTTAACTATATACGTGACATCATATAAATATATAATAAACTTAGGTAGGTAGATAAGTATTAAGGTATATAAGATAATATTGGATAAAAATAATATCCTTCAATTTGGTGTACGCTGTATACGTTGAACGGTGTACGGTGTACCTATATCTATATGACTACATGTATGGCTAAGTACCCATTGGTGGTCGGTACAATTGAGGTTATAAGGATTATAAGGATTATATTTTGTATCTTATAGATATCGGTTACCCTTGCCTCCAAACATTTTTAAAATTGTCTTGGTATATTATAGTTAATTTTAATATAACTATAAAATAATTAATCTGGTTCTGATTACATCAATATTATATTTGATTACTCACCTATACTATGTGGTAAAATTGTCTGTCCATATAACCTTTTAAGAACAAAGGCGAAATTAGGAGTGCTTAGGGGGGATAGCCTCCCCCCCCAGTTTTATCTGTAGCCTCACCTAGTATTTTAATCATGTTTTAGTTTAAAATATAAATTATCAAGGTCTGTGCTGCCCCTTCTAACCCCCTTCCAGAAAAATGTCCCTAGTTATGACTATGCTTAAGAGAACGTCGTACCCATATTAAAAATACGAAAATAAATGGATTATTCTAAACTTACAATTCGCTATATTATGCGTTAACAAAGCTGAGACAATATATCATTTTTAGGGCTATTTATAAACTTTAAAAAATTTAAATATTTTACAAATGTCGATAAAAAAATATATATTCTTGGTCAAAACGCTTGAAAATGTAATAATATGTTCGTCTTAACTAATTATATGTTTTTATTACTGGAGTCAAAAAAAAACTTAAACGCAAATCCTCGATCAATTTTGATAATCGTTTAAATTAAAAATTTCGACGAAATTGATCAAAATCGTGAAAATTTGCAAATTATTTGTTAAGCATACATACCTGAGGTCTATGATTTAAAAATATAATATAAGACGTTATATACATTTTGTTTACAAAACTTATTAAAAAATATTAATTGCAGTTCCATAAATATTGTTTACTTATGTGTTTCAAAATTGGATATGTAACCTACCTACATATATTACGCGTAAAATAACGATTTAACCTGAAACGATTTTAGTTGTAATTCAAAAATATTTGAATTATCTTATGTAGGATCTTCCTCTCGATTATAGCTTTTTTTTGTTAATTAACCTACTCGTGTAGCATCAACCAACCGCTATTATCTAATTAGAAAGCCGATCGCTACGCTCGCGAACAATTATTTAATTTATTTCTCATTTTGTTAATAAAACAACTTATTTTCCATAAAAAACATTTTCATAAAATACGTAATTTATTATTAAAAATTAGCTGTTTTTGAATGGATTATTAGTTATAACATGTATAAATCAAGTATGACTGAATTATTATAAACATTTTTAAATTGCAATATTTTTGAAAGTTATGAGCTCTTAATAAATTTATTTAAACTTGGGTGATGTAAACTTATTGTAAATTACAGCATACAAAACACATCCTGCTATAATATACCTGGTCAACATAATATAGTAAAATATTAATAATATTAAACATCGGATATATTCATTATAGCCAATTTGTGAATCTGATTATAAGAACAATTTTGATAGTTAAAACATTTATCTAAGTCAAGTAGTTTATTTTTAAAATTTTTTAAAAATATCAATATATTTGTGATTAAATGAACTTGGAATGTAATAACTTTTTCAACAATTTTTTTTTTTGGAAATGTTCTGACATGAGTATATTTCTTAAATTATTTATTAATCATATAATTTTAACAATTTTTGTCACACGTTTAAGTAGCATCGTTTTTTTCAGGTCTTTCTGTTACGGTTACATCTTGTATATAGGCATAAAACTATATTTATTTTAAACAATTACCAACCGTAGTTTAGGATGCATAGGACTTATTTGAACGTGTTTTTTAGTACAATTTTCATTGTATCGATATGACGATATAGCGAAATACGGTTTAGAAAGCTCTTAGGTATATTATAATATAGAGTTGAACATATAATTTATAACTATTTCTATTAACTATAGATTAGGGTTAATATGAACCCATTGAATCTCTTTATAACCACAGTTTTTTTCATTTTTTTTATAATTATAATAAAATCAAAGTAAAACCTCATCAAATATCAATATATTAGGTAGGTATGTCTTATAATAAAATGTCATGTTTAAACATATTTATCTAGGAGTCCTTAATCCTTAAGTATTTTCGGTGACTGAAAAACATTCAAAAATCGTTTGGGAGCTAGACTGCATTTTTTTATGTAGATTTTCGGAATAAATAATCTGCGTATGCTACGATATACGCAAAATCCCGAACTTCAAAATGTTATAACCTTGGAACTAAGTCCGACTGACAAATTCTGATTGTACTTAACATTGTGCTTAACTCGTTGAAATATACCTATTTCCTATAGGTTTCCGAAAAAATTCCCAAAAATCGAGCTAAACTGCATTATTATTATTTAATTTTTTTTTTTTTTTTTATTGAACTTAAAAAACATCAACAACAAAGGTTATTAGTTTTGTGCAAAATTATATAGTCATTATTAAAAATACAGTATTTATATGGTGTTCATTATATATGATTACAATTTAAATTTATATTATAATTTTCTTTAACAGTAGGTTCAAATTTTGTCGTATAAATCGGATTTTTTGATGAAGGTTAACATGTTCGATATGTTTTCACTATCTGGTCCTAGAGCTTCATACAAGTTGGGTGGGATGTTGTATTTTTTTTATAACATATTACGTATTGATAACACTCAGTAATTATGTGCTTCACTGTTAGTGTAACCTCACAGACTATACATTGGGTGGGTTCTTTTTTGGCCATGAGGTGTTGATGAGTCAGCCTTGTGTGACCTATTCGGAGACGATTTATAAGAATTTTTTCTTTTCTGCTGAGATTTGGGTTTTGCCAGTTAAAAATTGTGTTTTTAATTTCGTTGAGTTTGGTCTGTTGTTTAGACCAGTGCGTTTGCCATTTTATTAGTGATTTGTTTTTGATGTCATCATATGTTACGGTGTCGAGAAACTGTATATTGTAATAGTGATTAGTGTTTATTACGAAGGAATACTATCTTAGTTATAATTTTACCACCATAGGGGATTTGGGTTTTTGTCTATTTTTTTATAAAATATACTATATTAGTACCTACCAATAAATAATAAGTACATAAATATGGTTCGCCAATTAAAAAAAAGTCATGGGGGGGGAGATACGATACCCTAATCACCCCGTAATTACGCCACTGAAAGCCTGTATACAGTTTTTAAATAATTATTAATTATTATTGTTATATTTGTACAAATAAAAACATAGTGTATGGTATCTAACTACCTATGTCAGCAATTCAGCAATTCAGAATAGGGATTATGATTTAGGGCAATATAATATTGAGAAAAAAAAACTGTAGGTTAGCTGATACCCCAATCCCACCCATGGATCATACAATTATAGGTACCTATTAATATAACTACTATATGTATACACTGGATTGGACAAGATACTCAGAAATGAGAATTGCGATACTATATACTTACTAGATATACTTTTCTTAGGGTTAGGAGTATCACAATACTAGACATTAGGTAAGTGGGCTATTTTACTAGCTGAATACCAGATTCTCGATACTCGAACCATTAAAAATGCAATAAATTGGATGTTGGTTATTTTTGAAATGTATTTTTTGTAGAATACATAAAGGCGTTTTATTTAAACAGTCAAAATAAAATTAAAATCCGTCCATTATCTGAATTTAATGATTATAGAAGTAATTTTTACAATATTGAATTCATACAATATTTCAGTTAATGTTAATGATTTACGGACAAATCCAGTAGCCAGTACCCTATAGAGTGGTATTTCTCAACCTATGGTAACTACGCGTACCACTAGTGGCGGAAAGCTCATAGATGGCACGCTACGAAAATCTCCCTTTATAAAAAAAAAATGAAATGAAACATTATTCATATTAAATATTATTTGGTTCATTCGATATTAACAATAATAATAAAAATAATAATTTTAAATATTTTATTTTATTTTTATGCATTAAATGCTTAGGTATATTATCATCATTTTGTAATTCCTAATAAAATAAAATTCCATACATGTAAAATAACGTACCTATAGATTTTTGATAAGCATAAAAAATACTTTATTTGGTCAAGTGGTACATGCAAATTTTCAAACTGTGGACGTGGATATAAAAAGGTTGAGAACCGGTGCTATAAGGTATTCACAACTAAAAAATAGATTATAATTTTTTGGTATAAAAAACAATGTATACGTAATAACTAATGGTTATGTACGTAATCAATATTCAGTAATCAGTAATAAATCGCCACATTTATGATTTATAGGCAAATGACTACGACGAAGAAGAGTACGATTATCCGGCGACGGGAGTTGTAGAAGACGAAGAGCCCATAGAGGAAGACGAACCGGAAGTGGACATCCAAGAAGAAGACGGCTTCCAGCAGCAGGAACCCGAAACAGTCCCTTTTCAGTACAAACCCAGCAAACGGGTGGAAGAGATGGAGAATAACATGCCGGATAGCGCTAAGGTATTCATCGGGGTCGGTAAGTTGAAGGATACCATGACCGACACGTACGCGAGCGCGATGGCCACGGATGCGGCCAAAGCCGGATTCGCCGATGCAAATCACGAGTGGCAGCTGCTGCTCGAGGGCCCGGAAGCGGCCAGGGTGATCGGAACGTCCGGCCAGAACTTCAACACGATTGTCACGTCCACCGACGGCGCGGACATGATTAATATGTTGGCCACCACCGTGCACGTCCTGTTAACCAAGGCCGGAGAGCAGAAGATGAGCTCTGGGCTCAGAGATATATTGTCGATGACGTACTCGCTGTTCACGTCACCCAACATGCCCGAGATCGTCAACAAGGCCGGTGGTCTGGTCATCACTGCCGCGAACAAACCCAATGCCCCGTGGTTCACCAAGACGTACTGGGACGAGACTAAGAAACTCTTGTCTGATAAGAACCTCAATGAAAAACTGAAAAAGTATTTCACCAACATAATATCTATGATGAAGTCATTAAGCGGAATGATGAGAGGCGGCAATCAGTTAGTAAACAGACATAGACGTGCTATCGCGTAATAATAATATTATATACATCATTCATATATATATAAACAATATTATATAAGGTACATAAGTACATTTATAACCGGTATAGGTACCTATATAATATATAATTTATATAATAGTGTGGCATCGTAATTTTACACATAACACCGCCGTGACCTATATATACCGAATGTCACCCCGTTTGTACTTTGTTATAATAATACAATTACTATTATAATTATTACCACTACTATTATTATAATATATGAAAAAGTATAATATAAGCTATAATATAATAAACTAACTGAATATCCCGGCACCGCCGTGTGCAGTTTGTTTTTGTGGCAAATCCTATGTATAGAGTATATACGCAATAAAGGTGTATATCGGTTTGAGTGTATCTCGGTTTTAGTGTAGGTATCTCAGTTCACGGATTGGATTTAGCACTTGGTATATTTTTTGATATGGTTTAAATTACTTACTCTCTAAACTTGTCTGACATCTCTAAAAACAAACTGTGAGATTTTCGTAAAATTCAATTGAGTAGTTTTTATGTAAGTACCTATATTAGATACATATATCGATTTGGTTTGATCTGCCTGAGTAATCAATGGTAACCACTTATAAACATAAAAACGTTTCAATATCCACCGTAAATCTCAAGATCCCTGTTTGGCCACCTCTTTAAAATGCGTATATCGGAAAATCCTTTCGTATTGTACATCTTGAGCATTAGAGGAACCACTATTCCAAATTGCACGTTTGTGCGTTTTTTAGTTTTTGATATGTAATGATGAGTGAGTAAGTGAGAGGTATTTGGATTTTATATATAAAGAAGATAATAATATGTGTTTAATAATTTTTACGACTATGGCATCAAGTGTATACAGTCATATACAGTCATACAGCTGTTAATATAAATAGGTAGGTATATTAAACGCACATCTGCAGAGGCTTCATATCAGTTTTTAACTATTGTGCCAAAATCTATACCAATTACCAGTCATCATCATAAGCGTATATATGGTTAAAAATGTGGAAGCTAGAAATATAAATTAATAAGTACCTATATTAACATTTAACATAATTATTATTATATTTACAAAGTTAGGTTGGGAAATACTTGAGGGGATAAAACTCCACTAACCCCTCCAAATTTACGCCTATGATCATAACCAGGCCATATATTATATCTACTTATTTTTTTCTTATATTTCATTAACTAATTACATTTAACAAAATAAAACCAATTTCATAAAAAATCGTGTATTTACCTTCGTATATAATAAAATTAAAATGTCTTGTTCTCACGATTTAACATTGAGGATTTATTTCGACTATTACTTTGTATTCCCCGAGGTTGTAATTACAATAAAAAAAAATAATTAGCATTTAGTATAAGCCAGCGTATCTTAAACTGTGTTCCGCGGAGATCATTTCAGAGTTCCACGAAAATTAAATGTTTTTTTTTTCAAAATGTTCAATCAATATCATTAGTAAAATGTTGGTGCAGTTAAAAAGATGAATACCCTCAATTGTCACAAAAGGTCATGTTGACACTTTTACCATTTGCAACTACTTGTATGTGTGAAATGGGGTAATATTACACCTATGTACCAAACAACAAAAACAAAATACCGTAAAAGACTTGATGCCGAACCTAATTTGATAATACAACTTTTATTAATTAAGTCCAATATTAAGATAAATTAATTGCAATAATAAAAAGCAATTTCTCTCATCTCATTAAAATTTAGAAATCCTGTTACTGTCTGTAATTTAAAATATTTTTTGAATTAAATACGGAATAGGTACATGTCGTACATACATTATTATACGAAATTATTATAATTTTTTATTTGCAAATAATTCTTACATAAAATGTCACATTAAAACTATTGAATCAAAGTATCAAGTAGGTCGAGCTGTAATAACTTATTGTTGAAATCTAAATTTAAAAAAAGGTGGATAAGTGGATGTCGCTCTGCTGTACAGTAAATTACAAGTGGGTCACTGTATAATGGATGGTATTAAATTTGAATTCAATGATATGATATCATTGTATAAGAAAAACGATTTTGAGCGGAGACGGTATGTCAGTCTAGGTATAAGACATAGTATTAAAAAAAAATTGACCTATAAGAGGTACCTATAATAAATTCCAAATTAATCATATCACAATATTCATTAAGTACTTATAACGCGTTATACTATCATAGATAAATAAAAGTATACTTAAAAAGTTTCAAGTATACCCACGAAATATATTATACAATAACAACAAAATAACTAAAAATGTTATTCCAGGTTTTTAATACCTGTGTAATTTCGTCCAAATTTGAACTTAAAACGACTATAAAAATAAACTGTGTAAATGTATTTTTTAGATTTTTTGGTAACAGAATTAATTACTTACGTGGAATCTTGTTCTAAATTTTCAATTCTTAGATACAAAAAAGTTGAACGTTTTATAAATTTTTAACTACAAAATAATTATTCAATTTTAAATTTGATAAATTTTGTCAAAATTCGATCTTTAAATGCTTATAAAAAAAATTGTGGCTATGTATTTTTAATATTTTTCAACTGCTATTGTAACAATATATCAGGAGCCTTGTATTAATTTTTTACTCTTTTTGGCCCAACAGATAAAACTTTATTGATATTTACAGAAAAAAAAACTAAAAAAATTGAAAACTGACCATGTCTGTACACAGCTCAAAAAGAGTCAAATTATTTTCAAAATTTTATCGTATATAGAGAATGCTAACATAAACATTCAGTGAAATTTTCAAATATCTACAGCCATTCGTTTTTTAATTACAATAAATTAAGAAAATCGTCACATAAGAAATCGAGCAAATATCAAATGTTGTAAAAATATGAATTTTAAACGCTCATAAAAATTTAATTTGACTTTCTTGTAGACATTTTTTTTTTGATAAAAGTAGACAATATTATGTGGAATCTTGTAATACATTTTCAAATCTTAGATTTAAAAAGAAAAATTTTTACGAATTCTTAACTTGAAATAATTTGCTAATTTTCGTGATTTTTACATATTTTCTCAATTTTTGAACTTTAAATGCTAATAAAAAAAAACTGTGACTATGGATTTTTAATATTTTTCAAATGTCATTGTAACAATATAGTAGGAGCCATGTATTGAATTTTCAAGTATTTTTACTTGACAAATAAAGTTTTATTGACATTCACAGAAAAAAAAATTAATAAAATTGGAAACTGAAAATGTCCCTAAACAGTTCAAAACAAATGAAAATATTTTGAAAATTTTATCATGAATAGAAAATGGAAATATAAACAACCGGTGAAAATTTCATGTATCTACGGTTATTTGTTTTAAAGTTACACCAAAAACCAAAATCGATTTTCTCGAAAACAGCTTTTGCGTAAAAATTCCCATTTTTCCTTAATTTTTCTTTTGTTTTTCACGGCGCTTTTGAAAACTATTGGAAATTTCAAATTTTGACCTCCCGAATGCACCAACTAGATTCACTTTCCCATCAAACAAGATACTGTTGAAGAAAATCGAAGCATTTTTACTGCCCCAAACCGTGATGGCAGACACAAAAATAAAAAAATAAAAAAACATACATCATTGTAAAAATCAATACATTCATCGTTCCACTCAGAATCTAGAAGCTAAAAAGCTAAAAAAAAAATAGGGGTTCCACGATAAAAGTGGACATACAAAAAGGGTTCCATTCCACGTTTAAAAAAGTGTAAGAAACGCTGGTATAAACCATCAACTAAGATAATATTACCATGGTTGTATGGACAACAGCTGTTCCATAATCTGATCTCTAGTCGTAAATATAAGGTTCCACTGAGGTACCAATATCCCTAAGGGATTCCACACCAAGTACTGTTTTTTTAAGAAAAATTAATCTATACCACCTGTTTGGTGGCATAGACGCATTGCAGGCTCCAACAAGGTACTCATCGAAAGCGATTAGTGCCGCGTGAGCCGAGTCCCTTGTAGAGTCATGGCTGTCCATGCGCAAAGGTCTAGACTGAACGTACTCGTACAACGATTCCAGGTCAATAGGCCTGATGGACCATCCGGGATAACGTTCCACAGGGTTATCTGCATCATTACTGGGAATCGGGAGATTAGGGGATCAACCGTAAATAAGTGCAACGTACAGATGATCGCTTAGACTTATGGTATTAAGCACCTCTCAACCTGATACAATATTTTTATAGAATGAGACGTCAATTACGGAGGATGCCTCACCACTGACGAATGTAGGAGAGGTACCCATGTTGGAAACTACCAGTCAGTGGTGGGCAGTAAGTACTGACAGGCGTCACCTCTTGGGTTGTTGGAACGGGACATTCACTCCACATTCCAAGCATAATTGAACAACTTAGTGTTATAAGTACTAAGTACATCATAATAACGAACTTCTGATTTATCTCTTAGCAAATAATATTAATTAGTAATGTAGATTTAACGACATAGGCAGGTAGATTATTATGTAATTACTAGTTTGTACATTAATACAATTTTATTATAATTAAAAAAAATAATTTTGATACTTATCGTAATAGATGATTTAGACATAATATGTGTAACGCCTAATCTGGATCTCTATACATGTTTTAAAGAATATGCTAGTATTATGCATCAAAATGAAATACATAATAACTATAATAAAATAAAAAGATGGGCAAGTAGGTGTAGCTCTGTAGTAGAGTAGGTTACAAGTGGGTACAAGTAATAGTGTAATGGATGGTGTTAAATTTGAATTCAATGATATAATATTACTGTATAAGAAAAACGATTCTGAGCGAAGAGTCAGCCAATGATATATTGATAATATTACCAAGTATATTTGATGATATTATTGTGAATAAAGTAATTTATATATAACCTATTTACGTGGAACCTTGTTTTAAATTTTCAATTCATAGCTATAAAAGTTGAACATTTTATAAATTTTTAACTACAAAATAATTATTAAATTTTAAATTTGATAAATTTTGTCGAAATTCAAACTTTAAATGCTTATAGAAAAAATTTTGCCTGTGTACTTTTAATATTTTTCAACTGCTATTGTAACAATATATCAGGAGTCTTGTATTAATATTCATGCTTTTTTACCCAATAAATAAAATTTTATTGATATTTATAGCAAAAAAAAACTAAAAAAGTTGAAAACCGACAATGTCCGTAAACAAGATGAGTTGAAATATTTTCAAAACTTTATGGTGTAAAGAAAATGAAAATATAAATATTCAGTAAAATGTTCATGTGTTTACAATTATTCGTAAACCATATACAATAATAACATATCACTGAAATACTGAATTCAATTTAAAACAACCATTACCCCCTCACCCCTGACAATTTCCTGCGGACACCCTTGAGAATACCAATTGTACTTACATAAATATAACTCATTTAACACTATAATAATGTTATCTATATTATGTCATAAATTATAATATATTACATGCAATCTGGGGGGCAACATTCTGATAAAATAGTAACTAATAAAATGGTAAAATTATAAAAGTAAATGTGAATACATAATTCAATAACTTTTATATAATTTGACTTGGACAATATGAGAACATAATGCAGTAACCTAGATGGTGGCGGGGCCCTGAACCAACTCAAAGTGGCCCCTTTATATTGGCATTGCCCAGGTTGCCCTTGAGGTTTTCACAGTACTGTACATATTATGATAAAATATTACCATACCTACATTCAGCTTCAATGTTTAATTTCAAAGCATTTTATTTGATTAAATAATTAGAAATTGATAAAATATAAATAAATGGTTTATTATAAATTAAACAAAATCATGGATTTCTTACACTATAATAAATTTTTTATGTATCATTGTGTATTTATTATATCACATATTATGAACAATGGGACCACGTTTACTAATTAATAATACAGTTTGGTGACAAATGCCTTGTCAACAATTACTACACCACCAACATTACTTATAGTTTCCGAAATTTCTTCCATTGATCAGGTATTGGTGCTAGCGTCGTACATTTCAATAGAATTCAACCGCCATTCCACTTTGACATCATAACCAGCATAACATACAACCATCCATAGCGATTACACCTAGATTAAAAAATGTATTTTAATTTAACACAATTTTAGATATTATTCAAAATATTGATATTAATTACTGGAACCGCTTTGAGGTATATTAAATATTTATTATTACCTGTACATTTCCTTGCTGATCATGATCTTCACATTCTCTTATAACTAAAGCATATTTTTTGTGTTCACTAAAATTAGTGAACTTAGCCCGGAAATATTGACTAACAGACGAGTTAATACAACCTCGTGTCCAATAACTATTGTATCATCATCAGCTTTTTGCCTTATCTCTTGAAACGACATACCTAAAACAAACATTTATTATAAATACTTTTTTATTATTTCTATATAATATATATTACAATCAAATTTGCTTATAACGATCTTCTAGGATCTAGGGAATCTGATCTAACTGAACTTTGTTATATCCGGAACATTAAAAGTAACATGATTTTTTTTGAAAAATTGATTAATTAAATACATTTTTTACTGTTTAATTTTTTTTAGGATTACATTGTATTTTAATACTCAAGGTATGTATATGTATTTATAATTTTTTATAAAAGTACATATTATAATATATAGTACATGTTTACGATTAGTTGGAAAAATAATCTATTATAGTGGTTTGTTTATAATTTGAATGAGATTTTTTAACAAAATTAGAAATTTAGAAATATTGTTTAATGTCATTGATACTTCTGGCGTATGGTATTTATATCACTGTTTACCGAAACAAAAGTACGCACCTGATCAATATAAAAATACATTCCCGAAATAGAAACGTATGCTGTATACGATACGGTCGTACAAGACACGTTCCTGATAAAATTAAGAATTATCGTTTCGGACGAAATCAAATTTAGCATACATACATATTATTAATCGCATATTTAATATTCCAAAACATACTTGCGTAAAGATTGTAGGACATCAAATACTGTGTGTTCAGTATTTGTATGGTTTGATGATTACATTTATTGGGTTTCGGAACACCCATTTGTTCACTCTTACAATACAATGAACGGTGTATTTCATTCATCTCTTTTATGGACGACACTCCTTTTAAAATATGATAAAAATACTAGTAGTTAGTGTATGGTAGCACAGACTCCGTATCGTTCGTCCGCGACACAAACAATTAATCTATACGACAGGACGTGTTGTCCCTTGTCGAAGGACGAAGGACGCGCGGTATTCGACAGTGATTTTGTTTTGATGTTTTTAAAATTAATCGGAAATGGCCAATGATCTGCCTATAGGTTAGGAATATAATCATGATCATGACTAAACACATTTTTTTATACGGTCATGCCAAGGCACTAAACTCCGCTTCTGATAACTTCACGAAATGAGTCGCACGATTAAACAGCCACAGGCTGCGCTGCGTACGCTAGAGTTGCTACTTTAACCCGCGTAATATAAGGATTAAGGATTATTAATGTTTTTACGTTTTTAGGAAAACGTATGAATATTTTTGAACCATGACCCTCCTTAGATTTTCTAACATGTACTCAATACCATTTAACAAGTGATGCAAGGACGCTATTTGCGGTATTCAGGAAAGCTATTCCGATATTCCAAGCAGGTTCCCGACATAATAGAGGCTGTTTTACCCAGGTCCTTGCCTTGCGGTCTAATTATCTGGAAAGAGAATACCTATAACATTAATACTAAAACTGGCGTAGTATTTATTGATTTTACTGCGACCCATGGTCTATGGGGTATGAAACTGTCTATATAGAAACTAACTATTACTCAAGAGTCGAGAGTCAAGGTAACAAAAATAATAATCTGCTAAACAGGCGCGGACTGGTGAAAAAGGGCATTTAAAGGGAAAATAACAAACATTTCTGGATAAATTTAAAACATGTAGAATATTTAAAAATAGTAATACATTTTATTTTGTTTTAATAAAATATCAAAATATTGAATACACGTTAAAAACGTAAATAGGTACCAAGTTACAACAAACTTTCAATCAAAATTGTACAATATTAGTTTACTTATAATCGTAAGCTGGTAACGATTTGGTGTTCATTAAGTGTCTAGAGAGTCACTATGATGGACGTGTTAAATTCAAAATCTATGATATAAAATCACTGTACCTATATGAAAAACGATTATGATCGAAGACAGTCTGTCAGCCTATAATATATATATTTGATGATATTATTGTGAATTGTAATTTATTTTACCATTAAACATTAGTACTAGGTAAGTACCGTAGGTTAAATTCATTTTTATTAAAAAAATTGCATTTAAATATGACATTGTATATTTGTATGTATAACATATAATATACCTATATAGGTAGGTACCTAAAAAAAATTAAGTACGCCTCGTGTATTCTGGTCATTTCGTATTTTTGTTTATAATAATTTCGTGTATTAACAAATAATAATATATTTTACTGTTGTCTAGTCCGCTAGTCGTCTATAGTCTGGGTCGCGTTACCGACCACAACGGAGTACGGGCGATGAATATTTACTTTTTTTTTAATAAATAAAAATAAATTAATACTTTATATTATTCTTTTTTTCTATGTGTTATTTGGTCACTTACGAGGTTAATCCTCCTACAATATAATTTTTAGATTTTTTTTACTTCATGAACTAATTACGTGGAACTTTGGTTTACATTTTAAATTCTTAGCTACCCACAAAAATTTTTATATATTTTTAACCATAAACAATTTGCTGATTTTCAATTTGTTAAATTTTACACTTAAAATGCTTAAAAAAATCGTGCCTATCTATATTTAATATTTAAACAATGTGTTTAATTATTGTAACAATTTGTTATTAGGACCCTTGTATTACATTTTAAAACTTTTTGACCCAACGTATATAATGTCGATGACATTTTTCGAAAAAAGCTAAATAAATTACAAATTTCAAATGACTGTAAACAGTAGGTATCAAAGTATTTTGAAAAAGTTATCAAATATATCAAATTATAAAATAAACAATTTGTGTAAATTTCAAGTAGGTATATATATGGTCATTCATTTTTTAATTACAACGAAATAAGTAGTATTGTAAAAACTTGACTTGCCGGTAGAAATTTTTTTTTTGTTTTGACGAATTCAGTCAAAATTCTTATAAAAACTCATATAACGCTCATAAAAATGTGTTGTTGATTTAAGTACCTACGCTCCATATTTTTTTAATTTCCACTAACAAAAAAGTATGAGGAACCTTGTATTAATTTTTTCAAGGTTTTTGACTTAGCCAACATATTTTTGTGGATATAAAAAAGCTAATAAGAATCGAAAATATTATATGGTTATACTATGAAAATGTCATATTATGTATCTAAAGTTATTATTCTTTTTAGAGTTCCATCAAAAACCAAAATCGATTTTGTCAAAACTGATGTACAGAAAAATTCCCGTTTTTTTTGATTATTTTTTATTTTTCCAGCGCTTTTTAAAATTATTAGGAATTTTTACCTCTCGTATGCACCAACTGATTCACTTACCCACAGGACAAGTGAAGTTATATACTGATATACTAAAGTTGAAAATCGAAGCATCGACTACTTATCATGTAGAAACACAAAAAATTAAAAAACCACTCATTATTGTAAGTCAACTTCATTCATTGCTCCGCTCAGAATCACTCACCAGTCGGTTTATGTTATCCGTTTTGTCCAGTACCAAATATACACTATAAAATACCAGTTGTCAGTGACTACCGATCAGTGATCACTAGGGTTCGGATTGAAGCCAAACCAAAGGGAGAATGGGAAAGGGACATCACAACTAATGGACTTTTAGTGGATAATATTATACATAGTAAAACACCCGGGTTGGACCTCCCCGAAGACTGGTGACCAGGCTGAATCTCATATTAACCAGCCAAGGTTGGTGTAACTATTTATTGCATAAATGGCGAATCAAGGCAGATCCTAATTGCAACTATAGTGCAGATGAGCAAACTGTGGAACATATAGTAAATTAGTGGGAAAATAGGAAATTCCGTGGAACATTAACTGATAAAAATGCAGCAATGGAGAAGGCAATTAAATGGCCGGACTCATTGGATGTCGACATTTAACGCCATCCAGTACCAAAGACAAAATTTAGTTTACCTGCTATCCTATAGTATTTACTTCTCTATTTATTTATTATATTATATTCTATATTTGTTATTTTAATATTTGTGTTCTAATTTTCCTGTTAACTATTAATAACATATATTGTAATAAAATTATATGGCATTCAATAAAGGTCATAATAACATATATTTTTTAAAATTTTTTTAATTTAAAGTATCAACGTTTATTGAATCCTTGAATCCTACAATAAAATAATGTATATACTTATTATTTTTCAGCGTACTGTATTTTTTTTTAATAAAATAGAAGGCAGTCATATTTTTCTTAAAAAATGCACAGTTTAAGTTGTTAAATATATTGATGTTAAGGTGAAATAGTGTTGGATTCTAGAGGCTAAGGATGACTTAAAACAAAAAAGGTTGAGAATCACTGCTCTAGATGAATCTATAATAGTAGCTATAGGTACCTATTGATTAAAAATGGATAACTTTTTTGTTACCCACCTCAGCCCACTGTAGTTCCACTTCAAAAATATATTACCTACATCTATACTCCAACTTCCAAGCAACTGCATAAGCTAAAGAAAAAATAGGTTAATGCTAAATAGGTAGTTTGCATTACAATTATGACAATGAAGAAATATTACTTATATTTTTAAACATGCATACTATATCGGTCGACAAAATGATGTCAATTGTTTTTTTTTTTTTTGATAAAAAAACCAATAAATGCAATTTTACAACACAATAAAATAATGTAATAAATTTAAGATTACATGCACATTGCATAGTATAGATAGATAATGAATATAAGATATAGAAGTTATTACACTCAAATATAGGTAGATAATAGATATAAGTATATAGTTTACAAATAAAAGTTTCATAATAGTATAATTATATATTATTACATATCTAATAATAATTGTTTTAAATAATATTTTACAGGTGTATTTAGATAAAAAGATTATAATAATATATACTTATTTAATAATACAATCAAATATATCAGTGCCCTAACATCGAAGATGAAAATAATAAAATAATATGTGAAACAAAATTTACTTTTTATAAATGTAAGTAATATATTTAAAATAATATTAAATTACATTTGTTGAATCAGTTGAATACAACAATGTAAATACTAAATATGACCTACTAAATACTATGTATTTAAACTTTAGTGCAACGATATTATTAATATAATTTGTGAAATGATAATTTATTAATAGCAAGCATTGTCCAATCATCAATAGAAAGAAAATTGTGTATTTGATGGTTATATATTCAGGTTTTATACTGTAAAGTTATTATAATAGGTTTTAGTCTACATAAGGTTTCTTTGAAAAAACGTCAATAAGATCAACCACATGTATCAACAACTTAATTTCCCTAACAGAACTATTAAACAAATGTATCAAAATTCCTTCATTTGTAACTTTATACTTTTTTTTATAAAATTTAATTGACACGTGTATAAGTAGGTATATTTAGGTTATTTTATAACTTGACTATCGCGTAAGATGTGAATAAATATTTTTAAATATATTACTATTTTAAGTTTTTATTAATGATTAAAATATAGGAAAGAATTAAAAAATATATGCTAACAAATATAAATAATTTTTATAAAGTTTTTAACGTATAACAGCGTAACAAAGCAACTTGGGTGCAGGAGATAACTATTACTAATAATTAATATAAATAATACAAGGGAAAAAATATTTTAATCATATTCAACTTTATTCTTACACTAAATTTTGAAATTAGAGGGTAAAAAACCACACAGCTCTCCAAATAATATACTAGTATTAAAACTAAATAAAACAACAGTACAAATAATTGAAGATATAATACATATTATTGAAATATGTGTAACCTATTGTCTATTTAAATTAATAGATATTAAAATCATATGAATGAAGATATGTTTATGAATATATTTTATAGGGGAATGTAGTTATGTTCAATACTTATCCTTAAAAGTTATAATGATCAGTTTTCATCAAATATAACAAAATTCTAGATGAAATAGCTTAAGAGAAAAAGACGTAAAAATAAATCACTAAACTTAATGGAATTTAGTTAATAGGTACAACAAAACAAAAAAAAAATAAATAAATATAATTATTCTAGTTTATTATCACTTTTATTATAAAGAAAAATTACACTAACAATTTTAAATCTAATTAAATATTATTTATACAAAATAACAATTTTTTTAACCATATCATAACTGTGTCATAACAATCGCGCACACCAACAACCCAAAAATCAATAATTAATGAACTAAGAATTAATTTTAATAACAATGCACATTAAGCACAATGTGGTAATATTTTGAGCTATGACAAAAGTATAAAATAAGTATTGCACTTTTCTAAGGTAATAGTTATAATGATAATACGCAAGTGCACTTTCATTATGCAGTCTAATGTAAATAATAAATATTATACTAGATGTATTATTTTAGTAATTAAATACATAAAAATGTTATATAATATAAATATGCGAAAAAAATATTTCAATTGTATATTATTAATAATTTGGTGTACAATTATGTATTATATTATGTAGAGAATAGGCAACAAATATTATTTTTTTTTCCCACAAATTATAATTAATTTTATATCACGCTATGAAATAATGGTTTGATATTTGCTTCAAGAATCAACAATAATAAATATTAAATTTATAAATATCATTAATAAAAATAATAATTATGATTTGGTTAAATGTTTTAATATCTTCAAAACATATTTGTTTACATAAATGTTGATAAGTTTAATGAGAATTACCAAGTTATTTTGGATCTTTCTAAAAATTATTGCTGTATTTAATCCTAGTAATAGTATTAATATTAATGATGATAAATCTAAAAAAAATTAACAGTAAATGAAAATTTAATTGTTGGACCACATAACACAGCTATTTATCTCTGTAACCAAATTTGCTGCCAGCCTTTTATTCTTAAACAATATTAACAATAGTAAAAAAAAGCTAAAAATTATTAAACTAACTAATATTAATCAATAAGACATAAAAATGTATGTAAAATATTTATAACTATAATATTACATAACAATAATTCACGATAAATAAATTATATATTTTTTTTTATAAATACAATTTAAAGAATTATCAAATTAAAAAAAAAAAGTTATATTTCTGATAGCTGTAGCAATAAATCAAAACAAATAGCCGTAGTAGTATAATAGCTGTTGTCCTAGCCATATTTTGCATATCGATTTACTTGAGCAGTTCATGTGCTCGTTGGTTCGCCACTGAAATTCTTGTTTCATTAGATCCAGCCTAAACAAAAGAGAATTGTTAAAGTAAAATAAAATATTAACAATTATGTGATATTAATTTATACATGATATATAAATATATATGGATATACATATTTTACTTATTTGGAAAATGTTGAAGAAAGAGATTTAAAAATTATATCATACAGGTATGATACCTGTATATCAATAGTAAAATCTACCATAAAAAATAGTTTTTCTAAAGTATTGAACATATTTTAATATTATTCAATCTTATTTCAAAATAGAAATTTTGATTTTAAATTTATTTAATTTTATTTTAATCATGAACAATGGATATACACAAATATTCAAATATATCAAATGTAAACTCCAAACAATAAAAACTAAAAAGTACCTTCATGTTTATTCGTGAAACTTGTCTATTCTGATTCTCCAATTCACTTCCCATATCCAGTGCCATGTTACGAAGATTTCCAATCATAGTATTAACTTGACCCATATTTTCTTCCATTTCATTTTCTCGTGCGTCATTTGTTATTCTATTAATCATAGTAACATAAAAATAGAAAATACATCTTAGTAGAGCCACAACCATTGATCATAAAAAATAAATAATATCAGAATAAATGGTATTTATAAATTTTAAACAAAAAACTTAAACATAATTTTATATATAATGAAAATCTCCAAGGAATATTGTATGATCAGTATAGTTTAATCAGAGTAATCGTGCTAGTAGACAGTTTATAATTTTAACTATTATTATAAAAGTACCTACTTTGCTATATAACCTCCTTGGGCACCCATTCCATTACGTTCATCCATCACACGCTGTGGTTGATTGTTAACCACTTTTCCATCATCATTACCTCGCCACGTACCTTCATCTTCTTTAAAAGAAGCTGACCTTTTGAGTACACATTGGTATTAAACAAATGAAGGTCAATAATATATATAAAAATATGAAATTTTATTTTTAACATACTTGTTACAAGGCAGCACACAAATTCCACAACATTTTTCCATGCCTGTAAGGTTCTTTTCCGCCTCTTTCATGTCAGCATTAATCTGATCCATGCCTTCTTCAATCCTGTCCAATTGTTCTATGATTTTTGAAATATTCACATACACACATACACACACGCATAACACACACAAAAATAAAAAATATATTAGACAATAATAATAATATTTAATTAGAATAATAGAGTTGTACAAAAGTGTATATATTATTGTTTTTGTGTGTAGTGATTTTTCCTAAAAATGTGATAATTAAACTCTGAACTAAACGCGCAATGCTTACATAAATAAAATATTAAAAGAATATCATAAGTTTAAATAGTTATTATAATTTATGAATAAATAATAATCGGTTAATAAAAATAGAATGTTCATATCAAAGAACATTACCGGCAGTATCATATTATTAGATAATTATTATATTGTTTTAATTTTGCATTAAAAACGTTTCCTCAGATTCGCATTTATATTAAGTAAATAATTTTTTTTGTTTTGTATAAATTATGTTGTTGTTTCGTTCATTTTTGACATCAATAGGTTATAAATTATAATTATAGCTCAGTGGCGTATGAAGATGTTTAATTTAATAAAAGTTACTGAATTAATTACATTCAAACTGTTTTTGTTAAATTGTTTTTTTCTAACACAAACATATTTATAGTTCTGTTTTTCAGTTATGATATAATTTGCAAATCATATTTTAGATGTATTAATTCTAAATTATTTTTAACTTTCAAAATATGCCCTTGTGATAGGTACCTATACGCCACTGAAAAGATTAAATTAAGACTATTATACATTTATTTATAAAGTAATGAAATTTAGTTGTAAAATTTAAATTGCCTTAAATGTTCTTTTAGGCATTGAAATTAACTATATTTATTAAAATTGTTTATTATTTATATTCCATTGACTATATTTAATTATTAATAAAGTTATAAACATGAATAATATTTAAATTATGAATATTTTTAGAATAATAAAATCCAACTCGATACCATTTATCGCGTCTCAAATTTTAGCATTATTATTATTGTTTTTATACTTTGTTTGTTAACTCATTTTTTTTTTATTTCATAGCTCTTACCCCCTTGTTCATCCAACATCACTAGAGATTTCATCCCGACTTCATGGCTCTACACAAAAAAAAAAAAACAACAACAACAATAATCACCGACAACAAAGCCTTTGTCGTAATGATCAAGATAGTGTGTCGATGTATATTTTATATTTATTGTCTTCTATCTATATATTATATATATATATAAAATATGTATAAATATTAAATGTATTTTTAAGGTCTACAGGGATTTTTATCTATCTATTATTTTTATAATATTATGTCTAAGACGATTGAATTAAAATGATATACAATATGGATTAGGTAATTTAAATATAACAGGACAAATAATAATCAACATTCAACAGTTAAGGTTTAATAAATAAACAAAAATAATTATGCCGAATTCATACAACAACAAGTCAACAATAACAACAACACAACAACTTAATTACTATTATAATAATATGCTATGCAAAACGAGGAAAAACGTTAAGTATTTGGGAAAAATTTAAATCTTAAGGAAAGAAATACACAGAGGTAAAATAATGAAAATAATTGTTTGTAGTTCATATTTCTACATACAGTTACATTCATATTTTAGATTTATTCTATTATTTATACAACCCCAAATAATATTTTTATTTTTTAAGTTAAATACCTATACTATCATAATATTATTCACCTCTAAAATATATTCTATAAACTATAACATCACAATTACAGCAGTTTATGCAGAATCAAATAAAAAGCAATTTAATAAAATATCCTTAGGCAATATAAGTCTTACCGCCTTGTATGTGCAAATTTTCTACGGTTTTTGTGCCAACATCTACACTCTACAAATAAAATATAAAAATTAAAATAATAAACATCAATGCTAAGTACATATTGTAGAATAAAATAGACAAAATTAATAATAGTGAATAAAAGCAAAATAATTAAATAATATAAAAAATGTTATTATAGCAACAAATAAATGACAATTTTTAAACTACTATTGTCTATTACCATCTATAATCATTAATCATCAAACAATTTAAATATTACTGTAGTAATTATCAAAATATATAAATTATTATGTATATAATTAAAATCAAGCTTGAAAGACATAGTTATAAAAGGTATCTTTAATTAAGCAAATACACATTGTATTGAACTATACAAATCACTTATCAGCGCCCTTGCTTTTATAACAGAGTAAAAAAAAGCCCACGAATGCAACATTTTTCCTTCCTTCTTTTGATATATTAGTGTTATTACTTTATTAGTGTTTGTGTAATGATGTTGTGATCGATGAGATATATATATATATAAATATATTAACATTTATAAAAATATTGGTTATGTAATTTTATTAATATCTGTGAATTTGTGATTTTAGTGCTTGGTGAAACACGGTCGGTGGATAGATAAAAATTACCACCGCCGGTAATGCTCATAATTCTTTATCATCATTAAGTTTATTTTCAATAACTTAAAAATAAAAACAAGTTGACACACAATGTGAGTAGCGCGCGTGCACTTTGGAGTGAACCATTATGATATAATATGTATGTGTACACTGTATATTTGGGTGTATGGGTGTTTATATATGTATGTGTGTATATGAGATTGTGTCCTTTAAAAGTAGACAAGATCCCGTAGCAACAGCAACGGCAGCAGCAACAAGAACATCAACTCACCTCCCTGGTCATCGAGTGCAACTAATGTCCTTATTCCAGCCTCCTTGCTCTATGATTGTAGTATTTGAAAGTAGAAGAGTGGTAGTAGTGATGGTGGTGGTAGGTGGTGGTGATCGTGTGGTGTGCGTGTGACAGAAAAAAAACCAATAATAATAACATTATATGAGAGATAGTGTAACCTATTCATTTTTGTATACATCAATTCTGGTGTGTATTATTTTTAATAATATTTGAAATTTTAAAAGTATATTCATATACTTTTTATTTGCTTGTGTATAATTAAAAGATTTTATTAGTTTATTTCTGTAAAATAATGTGTGTAAATTGGTTCTTACAGTATAATATCTGTATTCATACTTGCAAATTGATAGTTTGCCAAAATGGTAAGTTAATACTTATTTTTCTTATAAATATACACGGAACAGTCTATAATGAACATTATAACTTTGATAAATATTTAATAAACAAATATTGTTTTTTTTTTTGTGTATTGTTGTATAAGGAAAAAAATATTACATTTTAAAATAGTTCAGTAGATACCGACTAAAAATTTTTTTCATATCTTTGAAGTTGTAAGTAAATTTTTATATTATTTTATTTATCTTTGTAACAATGTTTATTATAGGACACTGTATAAAGTATTTACATAAATGATGTTATACTATAAATAATATATATATATATATACAGGTGTCAGTCAAGTATCAATAACTCAGATTGCCAACAAAAAGTACAAGCCTAGTGATCACTTATTAGTCTTGACAAGTGTTTTACAATTAACAATTGCGGCTGAAGAAACGGCCGTCACTATATAAATAATGCAGTCACTTTATAAAATCTGCTATTTTCTGTAATATTTTTTATGTCTGTTATATAGAAGTTTGATCATACATGGATAATATTTTAATTGTATTTCAATCAAAAAACACTTGTTACAAATTGTTTTTCAAAATAAAAAATGTAAAGACAATAAAAAAAAATAAATATATATACTCAAATAACGTAATATAAAATTATTTAAATTATTATATTGGTCAATTCATAAATAGCTTAACACATAGGTATGTTTTTATTTTTTCACAAAATTGTGTGAGCAATTTTTTTTTGTGGACTTCCAAGTTATTGAAACTCAACTGTATTATACTTGTTGAGAATTATATTATATTAAATTTGTTTCAACAAACTGTTATAATATTATTTTACACTTTTTATATTAGTATGTATTTGTATGAGTTGGCATTTTGTGAACTTGTATATTACTGAATATTATTGTTTTCTAAATAAATAATTCACATGTGTTTGAAAATTGAAGAACGAATCTTATCAATTTTTAATTTGAGAATGTAACAAGCAAATAATGCACAAGACAAACACACACCGACATGCAGCAGCAGCAGCAGTAAGCAGCACCAGTAGCTTTATTATTTTACAAAAATATAATATATGTTATATTTTACACTCACACCTATAAACACAATTTTTTTTCATAATTATGTTAATATCGGATTTAATGAAAGAAAATATACGAGAACAATATTTGTAATATTACCCTCGTAATTTAGTCAACACTCAACATGTTGTGTTCATTAATAAAATAGTTCATTGCAGTACTATAAAATTCAAAAATAGTAAATATTTTTTGTCAACAATATTGTTGCCTTAGTAAATTAAGCATTATAGTTTAATATAAATATTTACACTTCTGAATTTTTTAAGTAACCACAAGTAAGAATTAAGAGTAAAATAATGATTAATTCACAATATATATGTTAAGTAGGTTAATATAATGGTTCATTAAACAATAAATATATTAATATATTATACTAAATAGTCTTTAAATAATATTATCTTACCTCTTCACATAGAGCCAACATTCTTCTGGTACTTTCAAGTGACTATAGTTATAAATGGCAAAAAAATAATAATTTATTTAAATAGGTATAGGCACATCTAATGACTATAGACTTAAGAATAAAGGTAAACATAACGCACTTCATCTGTTACTTCTCCAGCTTTCATTTGCAGCTCTTGAAGTTCAGTTTTTGGTACGGCTGGCTGTGGTGCTCCACCATCTGGTGACATAGCTGCGTTTGATTTTGTTGGTGCAGGCATGGTTAAATTTTGAATGAGGTAGTTCTTTTTTAGTTTTGCTTGAGCTGTATAAAAATACAATACATCTAGTTATGATACTTTAAATTTTAAATATATTATACTGTTCTTAATAAATAAAAAGAATTAAGAATATATTATATTAAATATTCAAATAATTTCCTCAATTACTAATTGGTAATTTCAAATAGAGATATCTTGTGATTTTTTTTGAATAATAAAATATATTGATAAATGTATAAATGTCCCCAATTAAATATTTTAATTACCGTCATTAAATTATTATTTGGTAAATAAACAATGAAGTAATTTAATAATCAATATTAATAAATCGACAATGGAAACGTCATCGAACAAATAGAATCATTATTCCTAGTTCTGACTCAGCCACTCGGCAGTCAGAGCGGACGTACTTTCTTAAAATGAGAAGAATAAGGACATGCCTGTTATCTTAGTATCGCTGATACCAGTATTGGAATTTTTATGATAACCATATAACCCATCAACGAAAAGTAATGATTTTCAATTAGTAAGTTTGTATAATGAAAACTTTAAACTTTAAAGGTTATTTCTAGTTTACATGGTTCGTAGACTCGTAGTAAAATTTAAATGTTGTGATCGGGATGTAAAAAGGCTTACGTATTTTATACAAATTGATAATTTATAAGATTGAAGATAAAAGCGTATATATACTTTATAATTTATAGTAAGTTATAACTTATAATACTATATGGGATTATAGAAAGTTGGTATTTACATATTGTATCTTACAATCATTAATGCTGAGTTTTTAATAATTAATAACATACAAGAAAACCCAAGAGAAATAAAGAAATCCTTTATAAATAAATATACATATTATAATGATTGCTTACGGATAAATACCCACAATAGCGAATTTAATAAAAATTTAAAAATACAAAAAACTATTTCAAGAAATTTTTCTGTGGTCAAATAGAATAAAAATTTGATTTCACGTTTTAAGAATATGAATAGATCATGTTCACTCGAAGAACGAAGGTTGAGCCGCTAAATCATACTATATAAATGTTTGGTAAAAAAATCTGTGCCGAATTTTTATATCTGTTTTCCCCCTCCCGAAAAATTACATTTGTTCTGGCTACATAATAATATGATGGTTGAAGGTTAACACTTGCATACTGCATACATCGGTTCTGGTTAGTGCCAACAAATATTTCGCTGTTCTATGAGCTGTGAATAACATTCATTTTGAAGTAAATTCTAACTGTTTTTAAATACCTAATCGATAGTCATATTAAAACCCTCGTGATCCATATGGGCATATAAATATATAATACATGCCTATTATGTATCTATATTGAATATCGTAATAAATAATAATAGGTATATATATTATAATACGTTTGTACGTACAGCTATATCATTATAACTTATAAGTAAGGCAAACGTTACGTATTTGAAATGTTTAAAATTTAAATGATTAAATTGTTAGGTACCTACTATTTATATAATTTTTTCGTTGTAAATAATTATTTGAATACTTCGATTAATGGCTTGAGCAGTTGAGCTATTATAGGGATAGGATAAAAGTATATTGATTTATGTTTAATTTTTAACAAATTATTGTATAGATCTATCTTCTATTCAGGTGCCTACTTCACTGCTGAGAAATTTTAATAAAGGAGGAGGGGTGAAACAAATAAAATGTCAAAAATATCATTTCACTTGAAAACATAAAATCCTGGATCTGAGCTCTCGCCCAACCAAAATCCGCATCACTATAACTGGCGGGATCGATTCCGATCTCCCCATAGCGGCTTAGTCCCTTGATACAGCCATTATAAATGGTCGGTATGCCGTATGCGAGGTGTACGGTGTACTTTAAGCAGCGGTGGTGGCAGCGGTGGCGGGGGCGTCGAGCAACCTTGACCCATTACCGCCGCCGCACCCTTCTATGTTTGTAAGTACCTATATTGCACGATATTGTTGCGTTATACGTTGTCTAAATAGCAAAAATTGGAAATGTAAACGAAAAAGAATCTAGAGACGTTCGCAATAAATACAGACGCCTACTGCATAATGTAATACTAATGAGTAATGGGTAATAATTGCTAATGCGATTGCGGCTTTATCGCCGTGATTTCCGTATAAGTATAGAAGACAGATACAGTTATAATACATGTATTGTGATAATACGTAAACCATACAGTTTGACGAATAAACTTAACTGATAGGTCGCTGAAATTATAGAAAAATATTTAGATATTTTTATAATAATATTGACCCCGGTACAACTTGATCAAATATTTATCCATAATGTCTATTCCTCAGATATTTATAATTTATATATTATTATTATATGAATGTGATGTTACCTACAAAGGACTGTTCTTACAATGACCAGTTAAAGTTAACCGACACTTAATCGGCCAAATCCTGCCGGTAATAAAATCTGCTATCAGTCGGTTAGCGTTAACCGGCACTTTACCGGACATTGTAAGAAAGGCCCTAAGTTAGGTTAATTGTAACTTGTGTAACTTGTAACTTAGGTGTTAGGTGTTGGAATAATATTTAAATCTTAATAAAAAGTAAAATTTTGCTTGAAAAACTCAATAATATATACCAACTAAGATATTTTTAGTCGTTGTCATTTTGAACCTCGATTTTCACTTAAAACAAAATTATGAGCAGACCAGGGCTTGCAAACGTTATAATAATATTTAATGATTATAACGTTATATTTGACAAAAAAAAAACGATTGAAGTTTGTAAACGTAATTATAACGGAAAGCGATAATCAAAAATAATTAAATACCGCAAAACAAAACATTATGATAAACAAAGTATATTATATATTATTAAAAAAAACATAACGTAAAACGTAATTTATAGAATATCATTAAACGAAAAATATCTCAAAACGTAATTTATAGAATTTCATTGAATGAAAAATAACGCAAAACGAAATTTAATGCTAAAATAGTATTGTATAATTTAAAAAACTAATGTCCACATTAAATAAATCATGGATGAATGTTTTAACTTAACAGCTGTGCGGGGATGCTGACTATAAATCTGAATAAATTATGAGCATTGGTTGAGAAAAAAATGAAATACAGATCTTTTAAACGTATGTAACACTGTCCGTGCATCCGACGACGTCCGATAATAATTCTTTAATGTAAAATATTCAATTAAAAAATGGGGCTAATGGGAGTATTATAGCTATATGTATAGGCGATATCGGTATGCATATACCCATACTATATTATAATATCACCAGTGGAAATGTGTTAATATAAGACGTAATATTATTAGGACTATAAACGCAACTATACAGTGTTAAAATTCTGAGCGGCTACAGTCCACCTAACAAAACTATTTATTTAAAATAACTCCTAGGGGGCTTATATCTAAATCAATAAGGGATATTTTTGTGGAGGCTAAATCTTGTTCGAGGGAGAGGCTAAAGTTAAGCCCCCCTCTAATTTCGCCAATCATTAGGACTCCTATATGAAAAGGCCAAGGATCTGGAATTTAGATAAGTAGAGACATTGGAGGGTTTTTTTTGTATTCATACGACATGAATATAATTTTTTCGGTTAGAGTCGCGAAAGTGCGTAACACTATAGAATCTGCTGCTAATGATATTTTTACATTAGATTTACGTATAGTCGTAATATTATGAATTATAAATTAATATGAACAATTTTACACTCTGGGCTACGGTTACAGCTTAAAAAGTGTTAAGGGG